>NC_051043.1:12833309-13003309 GCF_904848185.1 Acanthopagrus latus | reverse complement strand
GGGGGGATGTGGGTCTGTCTGGCAGATGCCCAGCGGCTGTGACCCGGTGTAAGCCACCAATCAAAGCTGGCCTAAATCCTCTGGCCCTATTCCCAGAGGGCTCTGTCATGGAGGGGCCCTTTTGTCAAAGGCCCCTCCAGATGGTTCAAGGAACGGCCTCATGCGCTCAAAGCCCTGCTAAGTATTCTTAGAGAGGAGCTAGGGCGGGAGGGCTTGGGATGTGTTTGTTTGTTGGGGGCTGGTGGCCGAGGTCACGCTGAGGATCGTCCATCCTTAATGTACAGTAGGGATGGATTAATGAGGCTGATCTAGGCACTTGCACTAGGAAGACTTAAAGAGGAGATCGAAGAGATCAGAGATGTGTTACTCTGGCATGGTGCCTGCAGCATCAGTGCAGTTCTATTTACTGACGTCAGCCGTATAGTGGCAGTCATTGCTGATTAGTGAGCTATAGTGATACTGACGGTGGGCATAAGGTTAGAGGGATGCTGGCGTCACTAGCTTGAGGATCTTCTAGTGGATTTAAAACAGAGTTTCTGACACACACGTTGATGTAATACTGTATATCTGCATTTTATCGGAGGACATTGAGGTGAAGTGAAACCAAGGACTATAATAGTTATTTCAATGCATTCTCTTAAGGTGCAAAATTACAATTGAACATAACTATTCCTGTATGTGCTGAGATATATGACATCATAATACCTCCATAATACCTAGTTGTGCATGTTGTAGTTGTTCTTTATTTCTCTAACTTATAAATGTTATACATGCTGTAGATGTGATTGATCACCATGTATCTGCTTTTCTCTCTCTCTCTCTCTCTCTCTCTCTCTCTCTCTCTCTCTCTCTCTCTCTCTCTCTCTCTCTCTCTCTCTCTCTCTCTCTCAGGCATCCAATCCCATCGACGTCTCAGCACGTCCCGGAGCAGTACCTCACACACTCCTACAGAAGGATCCACGGGTAAGCATCAGGCCGACAGTACCCCGATCCATCTAGTGAAAGCAACGCGTCGTATGTACACTATGTGTCTCGTAAAAAGTTGTGAATGCATATATTTGCACTGACATCTTTTGAGACGGAGCAGTTATCCTCACGCATCTCTGTGGTCACAGGCAGAGTGCCTGAGGCGATAACCCAGTATGATTTGAGTCTCCCAACACTGGCGATTTCTGAGCTCTGCTGAACTGCATATTTTGGCTCCTCATTTGTGTTGTTGGTGATAGTAATTGTCTGTTTGTCCATACAGATAACAGATCCATTCAGGACATCTGTTAGGGTAAGTGTTTGCCTTGTCCAATGTTTCACATCTCTGGCCAGGCCACAAAGTCTAAAACTGCAAAATTCTTCAACAATTCCTGATCATGGAAATGCAGGGTTTTGGCTGCATTTAAGGGTGAGCTTTGAGGTCTCTCTTGGGCTAAAGTCGGGGTTAGATTTTCTTAATCCGTTGCCTGGTTGAAAATTCGAACGAGTTCCCACTTTGTAGTTTGGCCAGAAAATCTTAATGCCAGAATCCATTTTTAGCTCCTCTACATCAAAGCCAGCAGGCTAACCTCAGTTTCTCTCTAAATTTTTAGAAACCTGGCAAGTGGTGCGCAGTGCATGTCCAGATCGCATGGCAGATCTACCACCACCAGCAGAAAATGAAGGTGCGTGAGATGGATAATGATGTCCTGCAGGAATCTTGCTGTCATGTAAACCCAGATACAGTATAGTGGTAATGGAGTAAGTGGGGGAAGGTCATGTCATAGCTAAATCTTTTTCATGAAAAACAATCTATAATCATCTGTCTGGATACAAAAAGACCACGTGGGTGGGAAAAGGCAGATAACTAACAAGAAACAGAAGGCTGTAAAAGTTAATGATGATTGGAAAACCAACCAAAATGTGTGGCTCCTCTTATTAAGTGCTCTCTAAGTCTTCAACAGATTCTCAGAAATACAGCAAGGTCACATTGCTTTCGCATTAGGTTCTTTGCATGGATCCCTCTGCCTAAAGAGATCATAAAGTTACATATTTATATCTCGTTTTGGCCAAAATGCAACATGTGAACCAAGACAAAAAAAAAATGCTTGTCTGCAAATTCTCCTCTCACTGACAAAAGGATGGTGTGGCCTTGCCATGGAGATCCTCTGCTAATGCCTCTGGCCCAGTGGTGTCAGTTCTTCTTGGGCCCTGGACCCTGTTCCTAAGGCTTTAGTGTCCCTAATCAGCTTACATATATTTGTTATAACACAGTTGGCTAGAATTGGAGACATGGAGCCTTTGTTGACGTATCTGTCGTCCTCTGATCTCTCACCCACTGTGGCCGAGGATAAATCCCTCTCACTCTGCTGCTGGAAAATGTTTGGTACCGTTGTCTACCGACCTAATTTTCTTTGTCTGTCTCCCCCTCCTTGTCTCTGCCTCTCTCGACTACAGCAAATGCAGCTGGATCCTCACAAACTAGACATGAATGGGAAGCTGGACCTGTTCAGTCGACCCCCAGCTCCAGGAGTCTTCCCAGGGTTCCCTTACCCTCATGACCTGGCCCGACCCCTCTTCTCTTCCACAGGTCAGTGGGGTCTCCCAGTATCCACTGCAGGGTGATGAACTGCACCTTCCGAGACAAATCGTTCAAAAAGCTCAAATAATCCCGCTTCTAAAGCCTCCCAATGCCAGTTTTGTCCTCATGCAAATGAGCGTTTATAGCCGCCTCTCCAAATTGTTTTACCACCACCATAATGAAATGGCCTTTTTTTTTTTTTCTCTCCTCTCATGTAATGTTCACTTAATTATAGTGCTTTTGTAGCAAATGTTTTGCCAGTAAAGGGAGTCAGATATGTCTATGAATATGGATGACTCTCAGTTAGGTAATTGACTGATTTGCCCTGCATTGGAGGGCAACAGAGAGGCAAACGGCCTTTGACTGGTAATTATGCAGTGGTGTGTCAGAGGCACTCCTGTAATTGGTTCTTTCATTAACAATTCATGGAATATGGGTGATGGTAACAGTGTTTTGTGAAAGGGGCCAGCTTGTTGCACAGTCAGGAACTGACCTCAATAAGCAACTATGGATTCACATCTAAACATGCAACAGATGAAACGGAAGCAAAATATAAATTGCTAATTTGTTAATGGTATTATTCAGCCATCTCTAGCTTCCATATATATTCAACAGGTTTTCGATGCTGTAGCAGAAAAATGCTAATACCTGTGCACTTAATACATTGATATTTCCTCGCACCAGTTTTAGTCCTGGTTGACCACAGGGGCCAGAACCGTGCAGAAAATATTTTGCAATTTTTTTAATGCTGTTATTTGTAGATCACAAATTATTTGTGTTGTTATTTCATGATCACAAGATAATCAATCCGTTACCACAAGAAAAAAAGGTCATAAATGATATTTTTCCTCTTATTACTTATAATGTTTTGAGTGCCATGACGTACCATTATCGATCATCACATCAGACTATGCTTCAGTCTGACTTATTTGCACTCAAACTTGACTGTACCATTCAAACACCCACCAGTATGCCTACAGAGCAGTGTGTGTATGTCACGACCCTCTCTTATAAATAGTATGAATGCGCCCTCCAATATAGACATGGGACACGAGATAGAAACATGAATTAATCTGTTATTAATCACGAGAAAAGCAAATAATAAACTTGTGATCTCTAGGTAACAGCATTCAAAATATAATCACAAGCATGGTGCTTCTCAGCTTACTTAGAATTCTGTTTCCAATTAAGATAAATTACGGATCGTCTTTGCATGGCGAGTTAGAGAACGTACGACTCCCTGACTGGATAATAACACTGTTTCATCGTCTCTGCTCTGGTAGGCTCCGGACACCCAGCTCCCTCTCCATACGGCCCAGCCCCCCACCCCAGCGGCTTCCTGCCTCCCAGCCATTTGGCAGGTAAGTGTAAGTACAACCCCCCGTTCAATTTTTTTTATTCATTTATCTCCTCTTCCTTCTCTCTCGCTCCCTCTCTCTCTCTCTCTCTTCTGCACTCATGTTTTAAACACATTACAGGCCACCGGGGTGTGATTTGAAGCCTAGACATTTTCTAGTTTTCATCCGAGGTTCATGTCAGGGTTAATATGGAGTCCAGCTGGCCACTGTAGTCAGTTGGTTGCGGCAATTCTTGAATAAACTCAAAAGTTCATGGTAATGAAGAGCTAAGCCATCATATAATCGGACAGTATGATTCATAATACAGTCTTTAATAACTCTGTCTGGGGTTATTAAAGAGATGTAGCCTGCCCAGTATTCCTCATTTGTTTGGGCAACTTATATGCTGCTCTACAGCATTTATGATCCTATCTTTTATATGCTTGCAAAGTCGAATTTGTAATTCTTAGGAGTAATGGAAGGTAGTTAGAGTTGTAGGATTTATTTGTGTACTGAATTATTTTGCACTTATTTTCCCACCATTCAATCTGAGACACTGTTTGGGATGTTGATTTCATGGAATGAGCCCTTGAGTCAATCCACTTTGTGCTCATAAATGCATGGTGCACCGAGGAGGTAGATATAGTGAGCAATATTTTCTCCTGTCCAGGGAATGTGTGTGTGAAGCAGAGGAGATTTTTCAATTGTTCTGCTGATATATTAACAAGCCCCAGAGCTGAAAATCCTAAAAACCCTAATCTGTTGATAAATTCTGCATTTCCTGATGGATTTTGCTGAATTAAAATGGGACTGCAAATTAACAGTTGATGAAAGCTGTTCACTGACTTCTCGAGGTAAATATTTGTATGTTTCCTATAAATTTAGAGGCTCTCGTCTGTGTCAGCGGAGCCCATCAGACACTGATTCCCCAGTTAAATTATTGTGGACTGTCTAGCCTAATTTTCACAGCCTCTAGTTCCCCTGCCCTACCACAGTCTATTTTCATCTCAGCTCCGACAACTCAAAACTAATTTCCCCATCAAACAGTGTTGTTCCACTGGCCCCAGCAGGGTGAGAGGCACTCCACTCGGTCAGTGGTAGTGAATCCAGCATCCAAGCAACCTGGCTACTGCAGGATTACCAGGCAGAGAGCTAGGGTGGCAGCGCTAAAAAAAAACAAAAAAAAAACCACAGCTCGCTTGTAAGAGAAAAGCCGAGTGGAACGGGTTGGTGTTGGGGTGAGCACCGCTAGCCAGCCCCCACCCTTTTGCTAATCCCTGTTTGGCATTTTACAGATCCTTTCAGTCGCTCCAGTTCCTTTGGCGGCCTCGGCAACCTTTCAAGCAGTGCCTTCGGAGGATTAGGCAACCCCTCGCTTGGTAAGCGCTGGCCCCCTCTCCTCCACCACCGCTCCCCCCTTCAATCTGGCCCCTGTGGCCAGTAACAGAGCAGAGCAGGGCAGCGTTAGACCACAGGGAGAGCCAGGAGGGGAGGAAAAAAAAAAATCAAGACACTTAGCTCTAGTTTCTGTGTCAAAACAGCCATAGCCCAGGGAAGGCCAACTAGGCAGTACAACACACCACAGCAAACATCATCCCTGCCTCCACTTCATCCACCAACCATGTCCCAAACAGCCTGGCTTTAATCTGGCTGCGCTGCTGCCAACAGGCACTCTCAGGTCCGCTGTTTGGTGGCAGTTCATCAATTAATTATTGGACAAGCCCCTTCTGCACCACCATGGAGGGCTTTCTCTTCCCCCCCATCCCTCTCTCTATGCCTTTCTCTCTTCTCTCTGTCCCTCCTATTTTTTGTGTGCCAAACTCGTCACCCTGTTGTGAAAATGGATGTGATTGGAATAGACATGCTGTGGAATGCTAAGGTCTCCCTTGGCTTTTCACAGCCCTCAACTCTAGAGGGCAAGTGAGTCTCCCCTGTTCATCCAGTTCAAAGAAAGGGAGGGGGGGGAAACCTTTTAGCCCCAAAGCAAATGAGTAGAGTTTTTTTTTTTTTCTCTGGTGGGGGGAGCCATTAACCTCTAACTCTTTCAAACAGCTTCAGTGAGAGAACCTCCAGAGACAAAGACAAAAGCAGCTTTTGTTGTTGAGTCTTTCTCATCTTATGTGTCCTCAAGAAGGTTTTGTGCCCAATTAACTTACAGTGTGTCCCACGCCTGTTTCCCCCTTCCCTCCAGGGTCCAACAATATGTTTGGCACCAAAGAGGGGCCAGGAGGACTGCCGACGTTCGGCAGCCCCCACCACGACACCTGGAACAGACTTCGACGCACCCCGCCATCTTTCCCCACCCCGCCACAGTGGCCCAAAACCGCAGACGCCGAGAGGAGCAGCTCAGCCAACAGCCATGAGAGGGAGAGGGAACGGGAAAGAGAGAGAGAAAGAGAGAGGGAGAGGGAACGAGAGAAAAGAGACTCATCCATCGGCAAAGAGGAGAAGGATAAGGACAGGTGAGTTTGAGACAGATGCAAAATTTACTATTATTGTTTTTAAGATATTATTTTGAGGATATTAGCTTTTCGTAGCTACGTTAAAAGTAATCTGCAATAATGTAATTACTATACATCATCACAGTTCAACATTTGACCCAGGACTTCACTGTATTGTTTTAAAGCATTATGGAATTAAAGCATTATGTAATTATCTTCAGTTGTTGAGTGTACGATACTTTACTCAAGAAATGATGTTTTGCATACACACAACAAAATAATCCTCCTAGCTACTCAAATACCTGTTCACAGCAAGCACCAAAGACAGGGCCACAATATCATTCCCTTTATCAGCTCACATAACCACATATACGAGATTATCAAGTTATCTTTGGACTGAATAAAATCACCCAAATCGGCTCTAAAGATAGGAATGTGAAGAAAAATGTGACAGCTCTCCAGCCCATTAGTAGTATCCTTGGAAACTGAAATATTCTGAATCCGTGGTTCTGACAACACAACAAAACAGCAGCTGCAAGAGAAGTTATATGTCAAAAAGTAATTGGGAGTATCTCTGTGGATAATAATCTAGGAAAACGTAGGGGTAACTCACAAACATGAAGGCAGTAAACATCGTCAGAAGAAGACTAGATAAATCATACCTAAATACAACCCACCTACAGGATGCTGGGTTTAACTGGCACTAGCTCAACTGTTTTATTATGTCATTACAGGGATTCTGTAGACCGCAACCGCCACTCCAACCGTTCATCTCCGGCCTCTGCACCTGTCAGCTACCAGATCAGCAACCTGATTCGCTCAAACAGCCAGAACTCCAGTGATTCGGGTCGGCATCACAGCGGCAGTGTGGACCGGGTCCGTGAGGCGGAGAAGGAGCTGCTCGAGCGCCACAGAGAGTCGTCCACACTGGCTGATGTGAAGGTGAAAGAGAGCCGTTCGCCGGGCAAGGAGATGCTCGAGAGGAGATCCTCCGAAGACTCCATCAAACCCATTCAGCGTTCTCCTTCTCCATACTCCAAGGCAGTGATCAATGAGCAGAGCATGAAGATGGCAGGTGGGCCCCCACCTACACTCAAGGACAGCGAGAGGAAAGAGCCCCCGCCTGTGGAGCTCCTCCACAAGGTTAAAAATGACATGAAGATTAAGGAGGAGAGGAAGGAGGAGCAGGAGGTCATGGTGGTGAGTTCTGAGCCAGCTCCCCAACCACCGGCCCAAGCTCTTCCTCCTCACATCAGCCAACCTGGAAATCCACACCACCACCATCCACCTCTGCCCCAGCAGCCCCCTCTTCCCTCACCGCGTGGCAGTGACATCCAAGCACCTGGCCTGCATGGTGTCCCCATGGCACACACTCTGCCCCTCTCAATGAGTGGCATGCCCCAGATGGGCAGCCTCAATGTGCTCGACCGGGCTCGCATGGCTCCTTTCATGGGAGTGAGCCCCCTGGCAGGAAGAGAGCGACTGCCACACCCTGCCTTCCCTTGGGACCCACTTAGAGAGGCCTACCGCAGCCTGGACTTGCAGCGGCGCATGGACTTTCAGCTCAGGGCCGAGCAAGGACATCGCTTCCCCAGCATGTATGAACAGGAACGAGCCTACCGCGAAAGGGAGGCTCATGACTACTCTCACCACGAGCACCTGTTGGAGGTGCGCAGGGAGCACGAGAGGATGAGACAGCAAGCAGAGGAGCGAGAGCGCCTCCATCTGAGGGAGGAGCTGGACAGAGCACGCCTCCATCAGTTGCACCAGTCCCCTATGGAGGGCCATCTACCCCACATGCCCCCCTTTATGCCCCACCTAGGCGGCATGCCCTACCCTAGACTCAGCCCCTCTACAGGACACAACGGCCCTCTGAACAGAACACCCCCTACTGCCGCACTCAGTGCACCCCCGCCCCTCGTGCCAGCCGGCAGTGCCAGGCCAGCCTCACCCAGGAGGACTACCCCCCTCACCACCACACAGGACCCACGAGACTACTCCCCATCTCGCAACCCCAAAGAGGTAGAGGCACGGTAGCTTCTTAGAAAAGTGCACAAAGTCTTACCAGACGCACTCACAAGCCCCACTCCCCCAATCTGAAACCTTTTCGAACAAAATGCACTGCTCTTCACCAGAGGAGCGCAAAACTCCCTAAGGGAAAGGGTATGATTGTACAAATTAAAGGTGTGTACGGCTGATCAAGCACATGCCATGACTTTATTTTTAGTGGACTGGAGGTGGAATAATGTCAGTAAAGAGAACACAAATATGTGTATGTTTATATGCGACTTAAATATTTGATAATTATTAATATATTAATCCAATCCCTTTTTTCAGCTTTGTGCGAAAAGAGAGGTCCTGAAATGAGTTTGTACATTTCCTATCCTTGATCCATGTATAGATATCATTTCTATGAATTTTATGTATTTTGTGCATTAGTCACGCCTTTTACAATATTTATCCCAGTTGATTGTGAGACATATCCATTATGACCCACTGTAAAAACTGGATTTTGGTTTCAACCTTAAGTAATTTAACCTCATGGTACCAGGATATCCTCAACAATGACAATGTACAATGTTACATTACCAATTTGTTATGTTCATTTGTTTTGCCTTTGAGATATGCAGATAAATATATATTATGAGGTCTTTGTTCAGTCTCTGTAAAGAAAACTGATGTAAATAACTTGTTGATATTCCTTCGCTGCAAAATTACTGTGTAAATTTATTAGTCTTTTTAACCATTTCTAGAAAAACAAAATTAAATGAAACATGGGGAATCACTTCCTTGTTGAATATCATGGCAACAGACAAGCCTGGCCAACTGACGGGAAGTGTGATGGGAGGGTGTTGTATGGGGGCCTAGAAGGATCATCTGCAATCTATGCAAAGCAGCACACAGCACCCTAATGAAGCGATCACATGGAGGGAGCAGACGATGCTGGAGCAATGGAGAGAAATCTGGATTAACACGTGTTTATATTATCAATGAAATAATGATGGAATTATTAAAAGACTTCCAAGTCACAAACTGGACCAGCCCCGGACAGAAAAGAAGGACACTTTTGAGTGGGCGGCAAAAAGGACTTTCTCTGTCAACCTTGTGGTGTTGTGCAGTTGTTTTTCTTAGACTCTTGTATACAAAACAAGTAGAATTTTAGGCGTGCAAAAAATGAAAATGAACATTCATGGTTTAAAATGTACGGAATAAAGTTTGGACCTAATGTCATACATTTGTTGCTTGTCTTTCGTTACGGTACTCGTTGTCGGCGCTGACTGCAAGCGTTGAATTTGTCTGTGAGCCAAACCCACTGAGTGCAATGTTCATGTGAGGTTGATAGGTTTGCCGATAATGCTTGTGCCTCAGTTTTCAGCATTTAGAGTATTTGCTCATCTGATATCAAGCTATTACTTTAAAATCACAAAGGCAACAGACTTGGCTGGCAGAGTAGCCTAAGCCATCAGATCATTTGACCATAATCTGTCATACATGGGCTGCAGAGCTCTTCTGTAGGGATCGATGAGATTGGGCCAAGGCAATACAGGGACGTACTAATAGGACATTGATTTTGTATGAAAGCAGGTTTTGAGTGTTTGTGTTGCAGGTAACCGGTATTGACTGGCAGCCCAGCGGCATATTGACCCGCGGTCTGGACTCATTAAGAGGAGCAATGCCTGGGAGGCAGGCTATCGGATGGTAAGGGAGAGGCTCCTCGTTCTACTCATACGCCTCCTCTCCTCATGCACACCACTCATCTGCTTTTCTAATGAGGCCGGAAGGCGCTCTGGAGTGGGCCGCGGAGGGAGCCCTGAGGCGCCCCATCCTGTTATTGACAAGACCTCGGCTGTGCTTGCCGCCTGTCCACAGACGGCCAATTCATCCTGATAATGCCCCGACTACTCATCTCGCTGCTGTGTGCCGTGAGACCCACCAATCCTGTCCCATGGTATCAGCCCATAATGACAGCGTGGATCAAACCGTGGCCAGGTCATTAGGGGATGTTATTGAAAATCAATGGCGCTCCTGTGTCTCACACACTCCAGCAGGGTTTTTTTAAAAGGGCTCCTTGAAAAGACTGTTTGCCAGAATGGGGCTGGCGTATTGGGAAGACTTAAATCACTATCACTTTCAATTTAGGCTCCAAGTAATCGAGCCACATATTCCTCCGACGGGTAGCATCTGTCAGTGGCCAGCTTCACTTTAGGACTCTGTGCTTTTAGTCCTAATCATCTAGTCAACAACAGGTACTTAACCCCTGTACTTGTAACCGCATAGTGATTTTTCCTGTAACTATTATTTACCAAGCAAGCTTTGGTTGAAGAAAAACACACACCTTAGATTTTCCCCCGACTCAATCACTCTGTCCTGTGCTCTATCCATTTTACGCCTGAGTGTGGAACGGCCCTCCGGAGATGAAAAGCTCCATCAATTTCACTCATCGTCTGGCAAGGTCAATTTATTTCAGCACACAGTCCATCATCAGATAGGAATCAATTGACACATCGCCTAGCATATCCAACCCAAGGTGGGTTATTACAGCTTCTGCAATTGTCAGCTCTTTTTCCAGGGCTATTCTTCACATGCTCAGGCTATTTATTCTTCTTTTGGCTGTGCGTATTTTCTGTATTTACTTGTTCATGATTTGGAACACATTTCCTATTTGATGGAACATTGTTACAGTGACAGGTCGTCATATAACAGCTTGTCACGGAAAAGCGACTGGGATTCAAGATTGTGGGTTTTTCTTTACACATTTCTCCACTATAATCCCAATTAATAGGATATGGTGGTATCTGAGGTAAGACATTGTTTTATTGTTCCGCTAATCCTCTTCATTTATCTGTGAGAAACCTCAATGCTGAGGGTTTGGGTTTGAATTTTCATGGTCTCAAATACCTCCAAAAAGTACTTGGCACAGTGCTCACCCCAGATTCAGCGAACAGTGGGACAGGCCTAAGGGGCTTTTATAGAGCACAATGGCAGCTAATAACACAGTGCCAAGCTAATAAGATGGGCAACAAATGAATGGCTCAGTCCAAGCTCCTTTTCTCTCTTGCTCACTCTTCCCCCGCTGATAAAACATGTATGAAAGCGTTTTTGAGTCGCTATGTAGTGGCTCCCTAGACTTTTCCCCCAGCGAGGGCTAATGCATTAGTTCCCAGTTGAAGGCTGTTTTGAAATGGAGATTGGTAATGAGACGGGAGGCCCCCGCCATGATCACATTTGGATTGCTGAGGCCTCAGCCGGCCCGGGTGATTTGGGAGACCATGGCTCTGCACGGAGTTCAAGCCCATCTCTCTGCGGGGGTTAGCAAACCCTGACGAGAGCCATTCTAAACCACTAAACTATATCTGAACTGTGAACTGAGGAGGAGAGCACCGAGTCAAGAGCTTTGGATCCCTGTCACAGCGCTCTTGGTCGCCTGCGTGTTGTTTTGACCACCTAAAAAGGCTAGCGGCATACATCCTTCCATGTTGCCATCTTTTTTTAGCCCTCAATGTCAACAGAGCGGCAGCTGACAGAAACCAGGCCAGTCAGCGGTTAAGGAGCTGACTTGGAAACAGCCAAATGGTGTGAATTCCGGACCCTGGTGACAAAGTGCTGTCTAATGTCTTTGCACCTCTGGACCTATGACAAATATTCCGGCTGTCTACCACTATGGCTGCGCAAGGAGACTAGCCAATGCGTCCTCGGAGAAAGGATATACTGTAAATCACTCACAGAGAAACCTCAGAGAGCCCCATGTGAGACAGGGAGGAGCAGAAGAGAATTAAGGGAGATGGAAAAGGAGGAGGTCCAGAACAGCCACCAGCCAAAATAAGTTTTCCACTTTGATTCAATTTTGAGGATTTTTCCAGCCTTTAGTGGAACCTCACAATCTCCCACACTGGCCATATTATGTACACAAGCCATAAAAATGAATAACATTTATGCAGCTGGGTGCATCTGGCAGCGATAGTCCTCTCATTCAGGGAGCCACAGGATGGCACCGTGCCGTCACATCACCCTCTCTGTTCTATGTATGGGCACCAGACAAGAGAAGACTTAGGGGAGGGGTGGGTGGTGTAAAGGGAGGCTCCCAAATGCTTTAAATGAGTTTTTTTTTTTTTAAAAAAAATAAGAGATTTCAAGGCAAATGGAGGCCATACGTGGCTCGTCCAATTTGGCACAGCCAGCGCACATGATTAGCCGTAGAGACGTTAATCAAAAGTGGCTCAGTATTTGAAGGGGCGGTGAGAGGCACTGCCAGCTGGTGACAACATGGCTTGTGTGCACGGGCCAAGAGTGAAGTTTATTTGAATATGGATCTTGCCGTGACCGTATTTCTCCAGAGCTCAGTTAGCAGAGCGTTCCTTGGCTCATCACTGGGATCGCCTCAGAGCCGCTTGGCATCCGGGAAGGCGGAAGTTTTTCCAAGCCGCAGAATGAGAATTACGATTTAGTCCATCCCCTCTGGTGGTGTGGGCATATTCATAAGCATTTATTCAGTTTGACGCTGGCAGAAATGCAACACCTAGTTCTTGGCGTCCGTGTGTTAGGATTTCCTTTCCAATATGAAATTATGAAATTGACAAAAAGGCTGTTTTTACAGCCTATGAATTAATAACACATTTAAAAATAAAACATCCTATCTTTCCACATAAAACCATGCTAGCCCCTTACTGAAAACACAGAGCTTAGATATTAAACTGTCAGTGCTCTTTCTGAGCCAGCCAGAGCTCACGTTGGAATACGACCACCAGTACAGTAAACCAGCAACAACACAGCATCTGTTTTCAGCTTTGATGAGTAACAGGGGGTTTTTAGTTTGGTTTGATTTGACAACTTACCAACTAATTGAGCTATGTTGTGAGCTTGTTGATCAGGTTTAGGGTAGATTCTGTTAGTAATCATCACTTTCTTATCAAATAAGTGTTAAATAGCTCTGTATTCCAACATTAATCACTGTTATAGAGTGTTTGGTCAATAAACCATGTCTTCCCTCCCCCAGTCATCCAGTCAAAGAGAAAATACATTTTCTGGTGTCCCAGTCCACTGTCTAATCAGGACAGAAGACTCCTTAAAAAGACTACTGCCAAACAGGCCAGGCAAAGTGTGGGGATGTGGAGGGGAGGGTGTGCCCACACCACAGTGTCCCAGGGCTCAAATCTGACCTTTGAGCCTTTGGTTTTTTTGTCAATGAGTGTTACATTTGCGCCCTTGCCGAGCAAGTTCATACAATGCTGATTAAGCCCATCACTGAGTTTGTGGAGATGCTCCTGCATTGCCATACTAGTGGTGATGCATAGCAGCCTGCAGAGATTGGTTTGCAGAGCTGAAAGGCGGGACAAATGTAGTGATGGAGTAGGAGAACATGGATGCAACAACTGGAATCAGGACACAGCGTCAGAGGTGGAGCCCTGTTCATTCCTGTGAATGTTGCTCAGTGGCGCTCAGCGCCAAAAAGGCTTGACTTCCCTACTATGAAATACCTGCAGGAAGGTCCACATCTCTGTGCACCGCCTCTGTGCACTTTACATGCACTGTAAATGGCCACTGGTTTTGTGACTGCACTTATGTCATCAGTGAGTCATAACCCTCACTAACCAGAATACAAAAGGCGGCTGTAATAAGGTGGAAAAGGGCAGGGGGATCATATTCTTCATGAAACAGGCTTTGACAAGGCTTCTCAGCATTCCAGGCCTGGCTTCGCCTGCCTCCCATGCTTCTTTGGAAATTTGTCTGGCAGCAAATACACTATGAAAGGCTCTTATCTCCTATCTGGGCAGCAGTTCCATGCACCAAGATAACAAACCCTATCTTATCTCGCTGTGTTCGTTAATGTCACAGCTTAAGGGGCTTGTTCTTCCACTTGCAATGGGGCTTGCAGAGCGGATTGTTTGCAGATTAGTCAACACAGGCCTCTGGAGGTCTTGGAGCACGTTCAAAATGCTTGTCTTGTCCAACAGACGTTCTTGCGTGCGCACATTGGCAGATTGGCTGCCTCCCGCTTTCCTGTGTCAAATGGCAGGAGTACCACGCAATGGTTGGTAGGCATCATTACACACAGTGAGATCTACAGTAGTACTTATCACATCAGACTAGCCAGTCGTGCAAGCCAAAACAAAAAAAATGTGCATGATAGCCACCCAAGGCCAACTTTGTTGTCAAATGTTTGGGGGATGACTTGTTATTATTCTGCTGCTGATTAGCCCAGAGCTCTAATCAGTGCTACATTTTCAAACAACATCTATTTGAGCTTATCAACCTAGGAAAACATTCAGCCCTGCAATATTTCATGCATTTTGTCCAGTGTGTGTGGCCAGATTCATGATCATCCCTTTGTGACACAAGAGACCAGGCAGAGCTCCATTGACTTCAGCCATCTGGCTATCTCACACAACCCTTGGCTACACAGTGGCTCACTCAGCGATTGATTGGGGTGTTGAAGGCCAGCTATTTAGCACATCAGAACAACAAGTACTGCTATCAAGCTGGCCCTTCTCATGCCTCGTTTCTGTGCCGCCCAAGAATGTCTCTTATCTCTTCCCTTCTGCTTGTTGGTTTAAGCCAGACAGCATATGCCCGCATTCCCCGTGTAATACACCGTTGTGCTCTTGGTGCAACCCTGACAGACTCACAGGTTGCCTCTGAGATCTGATGGGGGATGTAACCCCAGTGACGGTTGTTTAGGATTGCACCTTTAAAATAATAAAAACCTGCTTCCATATTGCAGCCTCGGCAAGGAATATAAGACCGACAAAGCAAAAAAAAAAAAAAAGGGCATTTTCCTCTCAACATGCTCTCCTGTGGCTGCACCAAAAGACTGACGGATGAAAATAAAGGCCTGTTCCATATCATTAGATCCCGCTCTCTCACCTGATTACATTCATATTAGTGCCTCCATTCTTCTCCCATTATTGTTACTTCTGGTGAAACAGGCCTGATAATGTGCACTCACTCGCTAGATGCAAACCTGCTCATTCCCATCTCTGATCCTTTGTTGTCAGCGAATGGTTTTTAAATGAAAAGTGTGAGTGCGGTATAATTATAATTCTGGGGGTATTATGAAATCAAATATCACAATGAATGTAATTTTATTTGCTTGTAATCTCTCTCACCCAGGCTAATAGGCGTTTTCAAAGGGCACGCTCGGGGGGTTTAAACGGCGGACCATCTCTAAATAGAATGGCTGCTCTGCTCTCCGGCTCTGTTCTTTTGTCTTTGATATGCAGGCAAAGAGCTTGACAGTCTGGGAGACGTGGGAGATTTGTCGGCCTGTGATCTCCATGCCTCTCTGACAAATGAGCGCCTTTGGCAAGGCTGCTGGAGGTACGGCTTCTCTGCCCTGCTGGAATCCTGATGAGACTTCACTGGAGCTGCTGGTAATGAAGTCAGGGCACAGGACCAAACTGCTGCCAGGAATGACCTTTAGTCTACACACATGCAGGTCATTTGGCATCCAGTGACTCAGAATTGCACATACCTTTGTGCATGTAGCACATTTTTCAGTGAGATGACACAAAAATAGACCAAAGCAAGCACCTCATAGTGTTTTCCACATTTTAAAAAGCACATTTTAACTAAAAATACAAATATAATTATCTATTCTTCTTGTTCTGTCAGTGACAAATGGTTTACATTTTACATTTCCTGACGATCAGTGATGGCTGATGTTTTGTCCGTATTCATATTTGACTAGTGGGGGTAATTTAGGATGCAATCACCATCCAGTCAATCTTCATTACACCAGACTCAAGTGCTCCACCAAGCACACAATTGCTCGACATTGATTTTGCAGATTCTTTCAGTCCGTGTAATTCCTCATACAGTGTATGGTAAAGATATCTCAGTGTGAGAATGAGATGT
This sequence comes from Acanthopagrus latus, assembly GCF_904848185.1. Lineage (NCBI taxonomy): Eukaryota > Metazoa > Chordata > Actinopteri > Spariformes > Sparidae > Acanthopagrus > Acanthopagrus latus. The sequence goes on along the minus strand of NC_051043.1, from coordinate 12,987,131 downwards.
TAACAAATTATGACCTAAAAATTTGAATCCCCTGAGGATAAATGTTCTCATTTCAGCCCAACAGTGAGCAGGAAATAGCTGGTATCGATTCTGGACGTTTCAATTCCACACTGAGGAATCTCAAATCCACAATGCTCACGCAACGCAATCCAACATGGTTGCCTTTGTATTCAGCTCTCTGTTTCAGGGAGGCAAGTAATGATTCATAGGAAGAACAAGCACTACCCCTTGTGGCCCACTTGGCCCAGTGCAGCATGGGTAAATGGCACCTCCAGCTGCTTCTGGGCCCCTCCTGATAAGTTAACCTTGTGATAACATGCTAATGCCTGATTAATGTTGCCGTAATTAGACACAGCTTTTCACACTCAGTTAAGAGGACATCCTCCAGCAATTAGCCCGAGCCAGAGAGAGATAATTTCAGAGAGCACAGCAGAATCACGTTCCTCAGCTCGTTTCCATTCCCTCTTGGCGACATTAAGGTTTATTTTCTCATTATTTCATTTAATTACTCGTTTGATGTTTTATACAGCTGCCACAAGTAATCTTTGATCCAATTAGGAAATGCTGATTGACAGCGTAGGTGTGGGATTCAAAGACCTGCATTCAATTTGCCGTTGTGACCTTATCAGAGGATCTGCAGAGGATTCTGTATTCAGCACTGAATGCCAAATAAAAATGTAATAATTTCCCTTAAGAATATATTCTGCATGGATGGCACACCTTTGTGAGTAGGCGAGTGTGTGTGTGTGTGTGTGTGTGTGTGTGTGTGTGTGTGTGTGTGTGCGTGTGTGCGTGTGTGCGTGCGTGCGTGCGTGCGTGCGTGCGTGTGTGTGTGTGTGGGCCTGTAGGTATGAGTCTGTAAGAAGGCAGCATGTGTTTGTGTTTTCCGCGCCAGACATCTAACAATGAGGAATGAACACATTAGTGAGAGAGGCCCCTGTACTCACCAGCCTCCACACTGTCCATTAATAATGCACTGCCAGGGAATAGATGGGGGTTTGCGGAGATTAGTCCCGCATTAAGGACTCGCTTGCTATTTCCATTAGAGAGACATGTTGGTCTTTCTTAAACAAGAAAGATCAGCCCACCTGTAATTGGACTATAAGGTCCTACATCAAAATAGTCAGTAGTCCCACAAATCCAGCTGTGTGATTCCTTTACAATGTCAGTAGTTGCCAAAAACCCGTGGGATTCATTGTACTGTGTATGTGGATATTTTGAATGCTGTTAATATGAAAGTGGAGAGAGGTTTTATACGCTTACAACAACTCAGATCACTCTGTGAAGAGCATTTGAAAATTCCCTGCACTGCAAATAACAGATTTTTTTTGCCACTTGGGGGCAGCAGAAACAATTTGTGAGCTTTACTGATATATCATCTATTCTTAAGTAGCTAATATACACATCCAGCAGCTATGGAGAACCATGAGCATTTATTTTTGGTCTCTACCAACTCTTTAGGGAAATATCCAGCTCCTTAGCTGCTAAATGCTCCACAATGTTCACTGGCGAGTTGCTAACCATGCCTGTTTGGTGCAGAGCAGGTAAATGTGAAGTGGGTTTTTAGAGCTGTTTGTTCATGAAAACCTGCCTGCTGCAGCTGAAAATAACATCAGCGGTGAATCAAAACAGTAATGTAGTAGCAGGCCAAACACTGAGCTGAAAAACCATGTAAAGCCGAGGGGAGCTGTGAATGTGGATGATTAGGTTCATTGTTACAAGGGAGGAGCCACATTGTTTTCCACGCCAGTTTGATGGGCTATGTTGTTTTTGCTTTGTGGTTGTTCTTTTTCAATACTATGTTTATCAGATATTTCATTATTTTCTAAAAAATATAATACAAGACCAAATACTCAAAAACCCTCTCTTCCATCCCTAATAATACAAAAACAAAGCCAGAGTGCAAATTAAATAAATAATTATTATATAAATTTAAATAAATGATTGTATAAATGATGACTATTAGATAAAACAGGATTTATAAACTAGAGTAAAATAAACAACATGGCCTCTTTAAATTGCAGCTGATAAATGACATACATTTTGAAATGGATGTACTGTATAAATGGATAGCATATAGTTCAGGCAGAGCGATGAAGCAGTGTTTGAATTGGCTGATTGGCATCAGCTGTTTGTCACAATCACAGGCTCATTCAGATGTTGATGAGAGGCATCCATGTTATTCTTGCAGCTGTATATTACAGCCAATATATACTGATATATCTCACTATTACTCTGCTGACTCACTCATCTGAGGGGCATTTGCAGCTGCAGCACCCACCACCAGGGCCGCTTCTGTCTGTTTGGGGGCCCATACAAGACGGCGTTTGGGGGCCCCTATTTTGTCAAACTACGATGGATAGATTCCTAACCCTTTTAGGTGATCCACAAAGATGCAACAATCTATTACATTTTAAGAGGAAAACAGGATAGAATCATGAAAATCTCTCTCAAATTAAAATCAAACATCTTGAATTGACCCAACCACGCAAGCTGAACTGATAGAAAATGATAATACAAGGTAAACAGTGGGGATCCTCTATAGGTCCGTGGCTCCAAAATATTTCAGATTTGCTCCTGCAAAGATAAAACTCCTCAGGTTACCAAGCAAAATAGATCCTAAGCAAATTTTCATACTATATATTTGAGTTATGTTACACTAATGTTGAACATAATCTGTTTTTATATTAGACTTTGCAACATGCAGCACAGTGTCCCTTTAAAGCATGCACTCAATTTCAAAGTTATCACTTTTAAGCAGTTTTCAACACATTGTACTTGTTAGAGTAATAAACCAAGATACATGACTGATGAGCACTATGTGATACTGAAGGAATATTTTTGTGTATATTTCACAGGGTATTACAAAGTGGACTACTTGTGCCTAACTGATTATATGGTCTTAACCTTTATTCTGTGGGCAGAACTAACGGTATAGATTAAAGTATAGTTTACTTTAAATTGACTTTCATTTGTGTTATTATGATTCTTTTAAATAAAACAAAGTAATACATCCAAAATATAGCTAAACTGTAAGAATGTAGGCAAAATTGTTTGAAAGAAATTTTCACAATAAATATTCAAATAAATGTGGTAAGGAAAGACACAGCTAACTCAGCAGAGTTAACAATAATCTGCTCAGAGCAATAATCCACTTCCACAATAGTCCATAATAATCCAATTATGTAGCACGCTTTACATAAAACACCTATAAACTGAGAACACAAAAAAATGATAAATGAATCATAAACATGATTTTAAAGTAATATTACGTGGTAAATATTGAACAGCAGAGGAGGTCCATGATGGACCAGCAGCTCCCTCTGGACAAGGATACAGCAGACATGACGGACATCTGCCTAACAACACACCCTCCCTCCCTAAAATTTTACTTGACTGATTTTATTTTCCCCGATCCCCCTTGTTTATATCGATTCATTATGCTTGACTTGAAGTGGTAAGTGAGAGGGTAAAAAGGTGAAAATCACAAAACCAACACTGAATTGATCCGCCTAACAAGTATTAATTAGGTATTGAACACCACGCCCCCTGTGATTCTCAAACTGCAGTAGGTCCTGTGGTTTCTGCCTGCTGTTACATATCGATGGTGTATATCTAAGTGGTGTATGCAACGAGTAATCTAATACAGATACATTTTCCTGATATGAACAGATGATGACCTGCAGGCAGATACACGACATCCAAATCGGCACACTCTGGTATGCTGAATGGACGATAAATGCTGTAGAGCAGCCTCAGCTTGCAGTCTTGCCTCACTTCTGCCTATTTATTCATCCTTTTTATTTGATCAACTTCTTTTCACATTTCACAGTTTATTTGTTGTTTAAGTTGGAGAAACTTTGAGTTCAAGCTGTCTTGATCATGTAAGAAGAAGGTAAAACCCACTATGTCACTGTTGGCGTTAAAGTCTGAGAAGAACTTAATCATGAACTGCAGTATTAAACATTATCTTTACTCCATTAACTGGTCATAATATTTTGATTTCAGTTTAATCGTCACAAAAACAATAAAGTCATCTTCATATTTAAGAAGAAGGAGTAACTACACCAACTAAGGATTTATTGGTAACAGCCTCAAGCAGGGTCATGATTTAAAGTGAAATTGTAAATTTGAAGAAAAAAAAATCTGAGCAATAAGGAGTTGGGAAGTATTTTTTCCTGTATTAATATTTATTGCCTTTTTTTTCAAAGAGTTGAATAAAACAAATATTAAATGGATGCAAGTTGAATTTTCTTTTTAGTCTGTTGTGGTATTTTTTCTGTGGAAGCACTGACCTCAGAGAAGCAGTGAAACCTTCTTAACGCTGCTCCTCAGATCCAGAAAAACAAAATCACTGTGAGGATGATAACAGCAGCTGGAAGCCCACAAAGTTTTGGGTGGAGAACATTTCCAAATGTTTCTTGGGATTTTGTATTCATTTGTGGTATTTCTTGTTTATCTTTTTTTTTTTAATCATAATCTCACCACAAGCTTTTCTGAACCGACATGTCCTTGAAAATTACAGATGTTGAATGTCACTGACAGGGCTTTTCATCCCTGTTGGCTATAAGTAGACAAAGGAAACTCTAGACAGTTAAGCAGCACATCAGCTCAACTGCTGTTAGAGCCACAAGAGGCATGGTGACAGCAATATATATACAGAGACCTCACTGTCTGTGGGATGACCCCTGACTGAGGAGGAGATGGAGACAGCCTCAGAAAAAATAATCATCAATTTCCTCAACAGTGATGATGTGACGGAGGCAAATAAGTGTGTGGCTGATCTGAGCAGCGATTCACGGCTGTCAGCCATTGTGAGAAATGCTGTGGATGCAGCACTGAAGGGCATCAGCATTCTTCAAGAATGCACGGGCCTGTTGCACTACAACCTGCACGTGGCTGGGATGCAACACACCCTGAGGGATCTGCAGGAAACCCTTAAGGGTTTAAGAGTATATTCAGGCAGACGTATCTGCAACATGGCAGTACCTGGCAGAGATGATCACCCCCATGATTGAGGGAAGCATCCTCATGGGAGAGCAGTTTGACCTCATGAAGGCCCTTGTAACATGTTTGACCACTGGTGTCTAGGTGGCAAACTTTGCACACTTTACTGAGTCTCTGTACCTATACATGAGGAAACGTGGCCATGTGAGCCCCCACAGCTGACCCTAACCCTCTACATCCAAATAAAACTCCTCTTCCCTCCCTCTTACCCTCTCCTCCATTTCTTCGTTTGCCCACCCCATACACTTACAGAAGCTGATGTTTAAAGAAAAAAAGATCATTAATGATTGTTAAACAAAACAGAAATGAATTTTAGCGACCAATTGTAACAATTGTCATTCTAGAAATTAGCGTGCAAGGGCATCACTTAATGTTATAAAGTGGTGACATAAAGGCTCAGATGAGCATATATAACAGCAATTTAAGGCAATGTAACAAGGGTATAGTGTGAATTCAGAAAAGATTAGCTATGGTAAAGAAACATCAAACCAATTTGGGCTCTAAGGTCTTTTGAAGATTTGGATTATGCTGGAGCCATTTTGGAGCCAATGTATGCCTTTGTTTTTGTTTTTTAGAAGGTTCACGATGTAGATTTTACACCTAACTCTTAAATTTCATGACTGAATAAACAAACTGACCTTAAAGGCTAACATAATTTCATACTGTTTTACTTATGTGGTGGAACCCTGCCAACTTTTTAGCTTCATGCAGTGTTTCTGGGGACCTTTTTCCTCTGAACGCAGCTTATTTATTTATTTATGGAAAAATTAATACTTCTGACTTCGTGTTATTACTTCATTGATGTTGAAATCTTAAAATCCTGAGGTTTAATTTCTTCTGCAAAACTACATAGTACCCCTTTAAGGTTTTAAAACAAGATTCCATCTACAGTAGTCAACTGAACAGTCCAAAAGGCTAAAAAAGAAAAAAAAAAAAAAAAAAAAAAGGGGGAACGAGGAACGTGTGAAAAGAGGTTTGGTAAATCAGATAAACCACATACAAACCACACATTATAAACATTTACTAAATGCTACATGAAACATGAAAAATAAAAGAATACGTAGTTACAGAAACATACCACGTATCACAAAATGTGCATTCTCTGAGCATAACTCTCACTAACTACAGGTGCACTTGTTGCTGTCTTGTCATAAGTGCGTTTTGTACCACGTGATTAAAAAAAAAACAAAAAACTTCTTTCCATATGGTAATTGTGTTCTCTCCAAACACACGTTCTTTATTTCCCTGCCGTGTCTTCTGTGATGCAATAGCAGCAATGTGTGCGTGCAGTTTATCCACTGACTGTATGAGATCGACCTGCAGACAGCGGGAGATCATGCGTGAGGATGCCCGCCGCAGCACAGATGGAAACACCCATACTTTAAAGCACTAGCCCACACCGCCCCTCCTCCATCAGCTGATGACGGTATATAATGTCAACCCTGAGCTTGGCAGGAAGTGCAGCTTGCGCCTAGCTGGAACATGAGGCGAAGAAGCTGTTTTAATAATAGCTTCTTGAACAAAAAAAACCTCAGCTTTTGACGGTAAGATAAGCGTTTATGACTTGCCCGCGGTTACAGACATTTGTAGTTGTTGCGTTGTGCCCTGGATTACCTCTTGGACACAGACTGGTTGGCTGCTAACGTTAGCGTTAGCTTAGTGTTACCATTGAGCGAAGTTGTGTTTGTCCACTTTATCTGTGATAATATCGCACAACACGTGCATTTTGTGACATTTTGTCAACTATGTAATAGTTGTCGGTTGAAAACAAAGTCTACCAACGGTTAACAGAGGCGGCAAACATCGTTGGATAGCAAGTAAACTCAGGAAAGCTAGGTCTCGTTAGCAGCTTTTGCTTTCGTACCAATAATCATTAGAAACTCCACCAGTTTAGTGGAGCCTTGCTTATTTCGCAGGTTGCATAGCTCCCCTACTGTTGTTCATGATCATTTATGAATCTATACAGTTCACTTGTGAATTCGGCACACATAAAACACGATAAATGATGTAAGTTTTTGGTGTGTTTGACTCGAGATCTGTGGGACTGAACAGTTCTTTAAAATTAAGCTTATTGGAACATGTAAAAAGTATTTTCTCTGACAATAGAAAGGAAGAATGCACGTTTGATATTAAGAAGAGTTTATATTGTGTTTTATAAGGGCATGTCTGCCGAGAGTGTCCTAAAATGTCAGATTTGAACCCACTTTGCATTTTAACATCGCAATCCTGGAAACTAGTATATCTAATATTAGTAACTGACTTAATGTAATTTCTCAGTAGGTTGTGATTTCACCAGCATACACTAAAACGTGAATTTGATGATTTCAATTTCACTTTCTCTTTGCTGTCATGTGCCCAGTAGTGTGTATTAGGTAGAGTTTTTTTAATATTTAAACATTTCCACTTGTTTTCTCATAACTTCTTATAGAACAAACAAGATGGACAGTTACAAAAGAGGACGACCATGGGGAAAGCTAGTCAAAGTGGGCTCCAGTGAGACTGTCCTGCTGTTCAACAGGGAATGCACAGTTGGCAGAAAAAGAGGTGGGTTTGTTTCTGCTTGTCATGGAATCTTGTTTCTCAGTATGTTGTTAACATTTTTATTTATTTTTTTCATCCTGCTTTTAAAAAGCTGTAAACCTGGTGATGCCTATTAACAAAAGATAGTCTAGTCTGTAGACATTGCTGTCAGTGTCTGGAGCCTTTATAACCTCCCCCTTGAAAACACAAAGACTTCTTTAGTGCACCAAACTTAGACAGCCCCTTGTGATGATAACAAAAGGCCTCCATTGAGAACATGTGTGCAGAATATTAAGTAGATTTTTTTTGTGTGTGTGTATGGGTTTTGCTTAAGAAAAGGTTAGGCCTATATTTCCCTCCGTGTCCGCTTTGTTGTAGAGAGCTTTGGGGTCTACTTTTTTGCAATGCAAAGTGACTCATCTTAATTGGGTAGCTTATGTCTGGGAAATGGAGGTTGTTTTTGGTTTTTTTTTTTAATGTCATGAGAAGGTGAAATGTAATGATATGCTAGAATGCTCAGAGGGGGCGAAAAAGAAATGATCGCGCAAACATGTGTTAACATACTCTGAAAAAGATACACATATTAAGATATGATAATAGATCCTTTACCATGGAAATTGTTAGATGAATAAAACAAGACTAAACAGAATAAGAAAAAAAAGCTAAAGGCTGGCACTTTATAATGACCATCAGTGACCATGTAATTTTACAGTTAATAATACTTTTAGTTAATAGTGTTTTTGACTGTTAACTAGCAATTAGATGTTTTTATAAACCATTAAGATATTGTTAATAAACATGCAACACTTGCACTTGCAACTTTACAATAAATGATTGCTTAAAATACATTTTAAAGCATTTCATTGTTTAATGGTGAAATAACAATTTGTTAAAGTTTAATTAAAGTTTCACCATTTATTGAGGGTTATTATGAAGTTTTACCTAATAACAACTATATTCACTATTTTCACATGCCAAAAACTGACTATGGCGCAGGATAATTGCTCACATATTTGTAATACACACATGGTGTGTAGCAAAATACTAAAAGAGTATAAAGATATAATGACACAGAGATGTTGGAATGCACAGGATTCAAACAGGAATGGCCCATGACGGTTGTAAATATAAAGGATATTCTTATTGCAGTACTGCATTAATCATTATACCCTCTCACAAATGACACCAATAAGATTAAATGTAATCTGTATTTTGTCTTTTCAGTGTTGTCATAGTGATGCTTTACCGTTTTTTTTGTTTTGTTTTGTTTTCCAGGATGTTATCTGTCCTTTCCGGCCAACAAACTGGTATCAGGGGAGCACTGCAAGATTGTGCAGGATGAAGGCTCAGGACTGGCATGGCTGGAAGACATGAGGTACCATAGTCAGATGTTCACCCATTAAAGAATTCTAACTGCGTGTTATGTTTGTTTCCTGGTGGACTGCACTAAATAAGTTCATTTCAGCACTATTGGTGGTTAGAAAAAAATACAACTTGGCTATGTTGAAAAAGTTCAAATGTATTTGAAAAAAAGACTTTGCTTGTAATTTTAGAGCTGTTAAAATGATCAGATTTACTTTTATATCATCCAGCGACACATCCATTTGTTTGTCTGTCTGTCTGTCTGTCTGTCTGTAGTACTAATGGCACGGTGATCAACATGTCCAAACTGGTCAAGAAGCAAACTCACATGTTGCAGAATGGCGATGTCATCTACTTTGTGTACAGGAAAAGTGAGCCAGAACAAAGTGAGTTGTTAATGTTGTTCGCTATGAGGATGTTTATATGAATTTATTTCAAAGAAAGATAGACAACATCTTCCTCCTCTCACCCTGTAGACGTTGCCTACGTTTACCACTCAATCAAAACGGAACAGGCTATTTCACATCATAGCTATGGTAAGTAGTCAGCTAATTCCCCCACAGCTCCTTTGTCGAATGCATCTACTTTGATTCTGCAGATATTTTGTAAAACCCACCCTTTATCTAAACTTTAGACATGGACAGGTTGGCCCACAGTCCTGCTCCAGTTCCATCTTCAGAGATGACTCTCTCAGTGGAGCCCGTAATGCTTACAAAGGCTCCTCATGATCCAACACAGGAGGAACCTCAGCCCTCCACCTCTGCTTCCCACTTCTGCATTGAGAGCCCTACAACTTGTGGTCCCATGGCAACCACAGCCTGTCCTGCCTCTGGTAGGTTCTCTGCTAAAACTCTGCTGATGAGGGGTGGTGTATTGTGATGAGAGGGAGGACTTTTTCTTCAGCTTTCTGTCTAGAAATTCACATTGTAGATTAATTGTTATTGATTATATACAGTACTTCTGAGCTCAGTTGGTGGTGGGAGTTTTATGTGGTCATGCAAATGCCATTTCTCCGCAAGAGATGGGACTTCCCAGAGTCTCCGCCGGTCATCTTGTAACCTCGTGATGTTGAAAAGACTCCAGGGTGAGACTCTTCTAGCCAATAAAGAGTCCCACATGTAACCATTCTGTAAAATCCCAACATGTTGTCTTTACAATTTTTTTTTTTTTTTTTTTTTTTCCCTTTTTTGGATAGGGCAAAGCTAGCTTTCCCCCCTTGTTTTCAGGTTTTGCTCTGTGCGAAGCTAAGCTTTCTGGCTGGTGCTTCATATTTAATGGATGGATTTGAGAGTGTTACTGAATTTACAGATCTCTGCAAGCATATTTCCCAAAATGTCAGACCATTCCTTTAAGGACACAACAACATATGCCATGATATTAAAGCCTAGGGCCCAGTAGTTATTAGAATGGTATTGTAATAATAATGTTAATGTGATTACAGCTGGTATAGTCAGATTTCTCCAGCCAGCCTCTGTGTCCTGTTGAAAGAAACCGTCCTGTTGACATTGGTCTTGTTTATTGGGCAAAATGTGTCATCACACTATTTTCAGCCTGGTGTTTAACTGACAGAACTGTCTGCTTTCATCTAATTTGACACATCCCTAGTCTTCACTGTTTCAACTACATTCTCATATCATCTACGTACAGTATGTCAAAACAGAAACATTATTTGATCCTTGTCTGTTGTTCTTCCATCTTATCAGGCCAAGCTAAACATGCTTCCACGGAGCAAGAAAAAGACGTAGACAACATGGAGCCAGGAAGCAAGAGGAGAAAAACTGATGACGGTAAATAGCTTCTACCCTGGGATTAATCCGGTGTGGTGATTCTCACGTTAGAGTGTGGGCCCTATCTTTGTGGCAGCACAGTGACGTTTTCCTGACTTTGAAATTCGATTTTTTTGGTCCGATTTATGTTGAGCAAAGGGTGCACAAATGAAGGCAAGGCAGGTGGGAGGTTCATTCAAATTAAGAATCTGAAGGCTGTTGTTGGAATTTTGGCCAGCCTTGGGCCTTAGACTTGACACTGAGATTACACAGCTGCCACGTATGTTATTATATCAAGTCCAAATTGCAAACAAACCAATTTAAGACTTCCTAGCAAGTAATTGTTTCAAACATCTAAAACAAAACAGGAATGCTTGTATGCACTTTGATTTCATTAAATAATCTGGATAACTGTTACAGCATCTACAGTCCTTACATTCTTTTTGTTGTATGACAAGCTTCTTGTTCTTCTGAAGGTGCACATGTTAAATCTGCAGCCTCAGATTAGAGAAGTGGTGCACAGGAGTGCTGTATTATTATACGCAGCTGTTGACTGTGATTACTTTTGTCAAATCACATGCAAATGATGACACACACCTCGGCGAAGGTCATTAATCATGACATTCTTTCCACCATTTAAAAAAACAAAACAAAAATGCAAACACTGCTGTATAACATTTTAGGATATGAGATAACCATAATCAACATAACAATGAACTATATTTACCTTCAGACAGCCCTTTTGCACTTGCACTGCCAGGCAGACATGAACCAGAAAAGCAGGTGAGCTTAGAGACGCCCACACTGGTCATTGTGCTTGCACAAACAGAAACTTTGTCTGTTACCAGAGCTTTACTTACAGCTTGTATTCCAACCCCAGAAACTTCAGGTCTTACCTGGAAAGTTTTCTGCCGAAAACCCAGACTCGTTGTAGCGTGTAATATAGAGTTATTGTGTTTACAGAAAAAGATTACAATCCGGGTTTGCCACATACCTCCCTTACAGAAGTGGTTGGCTCAACTAAGGGAAGTGCTGGGAGTGTTTTGTCTAAACCACCCGTGGAAGGGACTAAAACAGACAAGATGGAGGAGACCCTGACGTGTGTTATTTGCCAGGACCTACTGCATGACTGTGTCAGGTAAGATCACATGGACCTTGTCATTCAAACAGATGTCCAAGCTCAGGGGCTTGAAACTTTCATGTTTAACAGTGCAATGCAGATTTATTTCTGAGCCTCTTGTCTTTGCTTCAGCTTGCAGCCTTGCATGCACGTCTTTTGTGCTGCCTGCTACTCCGGCTGGATGGAGCGCTCTTCTCTTTGCCCCACCTGCCGCTGCCCTGTGGAGAGGATTCATAAGAATCACATCCTCAACAACCTGGTGGAGGCCTACCTCATCCAGCACCCAGGTTTGTGCAGATAAACATTATTAAAATAGCATCTTTTAAAAAGACTCAAGAACTTCTTACCTTGTATGATTTTCAAACATGGTTTACCTTCCCAATGCTGACGTTGTATACGATTTGTATGTCCCTTTCTGTCCCACAGAGAAGTGCCGCAGTGAGGAGGACCTAAAGAGCATGGACAGCCGTAACAAGATAACTCAGGACATGCTGCAGCCAAAAGTTGAGCGCTCTTTCTCTGACGAGGAGGGCAGTTCAGATTATCTGTTTGAGCTGTCTGACAATGACAGTGACTCCTCAGACATTAGGTAAACCTGTGTGATTTGTGATTTTGATTTAGTTTTAGACGTTTGATGAAAGTTTTTATCAGTATGACAATCTGCAATAACACAGTATCATTACTTGGGAAAGTCATCAGGGTTGGAAACCTGTTTTTGCTTGTTTATTGAACAGTTCTTCATGTGATGATTTTTCTTTTACATTTTTTTCCCCCCAGTCAGCCTCTAGTGGTGTGCAGACAGTGTCCTGGCTACAGGAGGGAGATCAGTCAAGTGCTGTTTGCCTCAGGTTCTAACTTCTGGCTCCCTGGTCTGCCAGCTCCACCGCCTCTGCCTCCTTCACCCAAACCAGCAACTGACGAGGAATCTGCATCTGCAAAGGCCACAGGGGAGCAGCCCTCAACATCCTCTGATATTCCCTCAGGTGATTCTAAGTGTACATTAGATAAGAGGATCAGTAACTAATGTTAAACTTAAACAGTCAATGGCAAATAGCTAGCCACCGCATTCTGTTATAATCCTGACACTGTAATTCTTGCTTAATCTTACTGTTGGTGTGTTCTGACATTGGAAAATGCATCTGAAAGCTAACTTAAGCAGCTGTGGAGATCTTCGGGCCTTCCTCCTGTCTCAAATATTTTTCTGCACTTATCCTGTCTGTAGCTCCTCACGAGTACCGCTGCCCCCCTCAGGGCTGCCATCTCATCTGCACCTGCTGCCTCCAACCAATGCCAGACAGACGGGCCGAGCCAAACAGCCAGCAGGTTATTGCTCAGCAATGTGAGTGCTCCACTTGTTAGACACTCTAGTATGTGTTTTTGAATGTATAGTTTCATTTCAACAATCAAACTGTTGTTGTATTGAGGACAGTGAAATAGAAAAGGAATTAAACCTGCAGTGTGGAATGCTCGTTTCCTCCTTATGACGGATACCGTTGAGACACGCTCATGACACCATAGGGACACCAAACAGACGTCAAAGAACTAGCAACTACTGAGGCTGATTGTTGTGTCACTTTGAAAAAATTGCAATAGAATTCTCAGCAAAGACAGTGTACAGAGAAAATAACTTGCCATACCACCAGGTGGAGGTATACTGCATTCGTTGTTCAGTAAGGTAGAAATTTACCTGGCCATGATGGGCCTTATCATCACTGTGAGGGTTCCTCCCTTGCTCACCTGGTAGAGCGTGCGCCCCATGTACAAATAGGCTGAGTGCTTAGCAGTTTCCTGTCAACTCTTCAGCTGTCAACTGTTTTGCAAGGGCTTGAATGTAACAGAAGTTAATTTATATGAAAAAGTGTTGTGCTGAAGCTTTAATAAAGTAAGCTAAAATTAATAGAGTCTATAAACCAGTCAGCGTCAGTTTAAATTGTGTTAGGCTCTTCGATAGAAAGACACATTTAATAAACGTGTTGAGTTATGCTATACATGTAAAATCTGCTCATGGTTGCAGTACATCTTTGCCAGCCATTCACATGTACAGGTAGACAGTTGCACAAAACCGTGATATACCTCTTATGCATGATGTGCTGTGTGTTGGCAGGTGTGCTGTGCCATCGACCCTTCTGTCACATGTACTGGGGTTGCCAGAGGATTGGCTGTCAAGGCTGTCTGGCTCGATTCAGTGGTATGTATCTGTTTCAGCAAAACAGCCTCCGGGGGATTTCCACTGTTGGGCTTATTGCTGGGTCGTTGTTTTCAACAAGTATTGGAATTTTTTTGGGCTAGTGTCCAAATGCAACATCTGTTATTTTGATGATTGTCTTTCTAAAATTATAAGCATTATGTGTTTCTGACATTTAATTCTTGGCAGGAAAACTGATTAAACATAATTGTGTCGAATACGAATTAGGCATGAAGGTGTCAGACTTTGGGTAAAAATAATGAAATAACAGGACACAGTATGGCATTATAAGCTCAATACACTACTGAGCAGTATTGTAGGGTGACTCAATGATTTTGATTCAGTGTCGGAGAAACTCTGCAACTAAGATGAATTTCGACTCAAGCTGATGAAGGACCCTAGGACCCCATCCTTACAACCCTAAAACATCCTCTATGCGATTTGGCTTATTATGTATTTATCAGTGCTGCAGAATTATGTGTTTATAGTTTGCCAAATGTTTCATGGTTCAAATCTACCATTTTCTTTTTTTCCCCTAGAGCTCAATCTGACAGACAAATGCCTGGATGGTGCGCTGAACAACAACAACTATGAATCAGAGGTCCTCCAGGTGAGACCATCTGCACATGTCAGATATTGCAATGATATGTTTTGTGTTAGTTTTTCATTTGTCTTTAGAATGCATTACTTATTACAGTCATTTGTTTTGAGATGATGCTTATCATGTCGTGTGTGGTTGGTTCTCACTTAGTATGTATTTCCTTGATGCACAAACACACTTTTGATCTGTGTGTCCTCCAAACAGCTCTTACCACACTAAATAAGCTCTGCTGGTTTAAAAAATGTCAAGGGTATCAATTAAATCTTATACACGACTCCAATTACAATCTAAGCTCAGGTTGTAAGATGTTTGAATTGCATTTCTGCGCCTACTGTCCTATGTGATGATGAGATGCCATTTGTTTGTGTGCCTTCATCCTTCCACCAGAACTACCTGACCTCCAAGGGTAAGTCATGGAGAGATCTGCTCCAGGAGGCTTTGCAAAGCTTACAGCAGGGACATTACCATCCTACAGGTGAGCTTTTAGATCAAAACTAGAGTCACTTTTATTATCAAGTAGTAGCACTAAGTACAAATTTGGGGTATTTGTACTTTACTTGACTTTTTATTTTCATGCAGCTTTCTACTTCTAATCCATTATATCTCAGAGGGGAATATTTTACTTTTTATTTCACCAGTTATTTGAGTTACTTCACAGATTAAGATCCTTGCATACACAAAACACAAAGAACTTGCAAAATTGGACATTGTCTTGATGAATTAAACCACCAAGCTGATGCAGGTACAGCTAAAATCATTTGTGTAACATTTCATCAAATTACAAAAAGTTTTACTTTAATACCGGAAATGATTTCACATTTAAAAACATTTCAAGGTTCCAGCGCAACAAATGTGAAGATTTGCTACCTTCCTATTTTTTTATTATTATTTTAGTACTTTTACTTAATTTAGAGTAATTTTGAGGTTTGTGCTGTTGGTTAGACAAAACGTGCATTTTAAAAAATGTACATGTTCACTCAAACCAAACGATCAAATTACTTAGTAGAGAAAACCATCAGCAGATTAATCCATAATGAAAATAATCATTAGTTGCAGTCAAATACAAAAGGGTTCAGCTCCGCCTGAACAAACTACATCACGAAAATCCTGCTTAATTAATGCATGTGGCGTACTTTTTACTCTCACTACTTCAGTACTTGAAGTACATTTTACAGATTATACTTGAGTATGATTAAACATAGTTGTACTTGAAAAACATATTCAGTGCAGCACTTTTACTCACGTCATGTTATGAAGTATTTTCACTGTGTGAAATGGCATTTTTACTAAAATAAGGATCTGAATACTTCCTCCACCATTGCAGATACAACTGGAAGATCCAGTAAAAATTCACAGCACATAAAGGGTGGCTGAACTAAGGTCCCAATGTCCTATAACAAGAGGGAGTGATAATATCTTGTCCTTTTTGACTCTCTATCAGATTGTCGTGTCTCTGCTGATGCCATCTTGTGCTACTGCTGTGGCCTGCGAGCATTCAAAGAGCTCGCCTACAAGTACAGACAGAACATCCCTTCATCTGAACTGCCAGGTCAGGTTAAATCAATTTGATTTTCAGTGTTTTAGACAACTTGGATGTAAAATGACTCACTGATGTTGAATCAAGGCTTCATGTAATATCTTGTATGATTTTCTGTCTTCAGCTGCTGTAATATCTCGTCCTGACTGTTACTGGGGACGCAACTGTCGCACGCAGGTGAAGGCACATCATGCAGTGTAAGTGTTTTTTAATAATTCTGTTGTGACCAGCTCTGCCTGTACTCTGGAATGACATGACAGATATGCGATGTGCATGCTGTTCACTTGCTTCACCACTAGAAGGAGTCCTTGTATAATCTTGGTCCTGTCGTCCTTTTATGTCTTCTGTTTGAAGACCTGTCTATGATGCTTCATGACAAGGTTTTGTGCGCTTAATTTACGTGGTTTTCTTTTCTGTACTTTCATTTCAGGAAATTCAACCACATATGTGAGCAGACACGGTTCAAGAGCTGAACGAGCCGAGTGGTTTGTTTCTTTACAAACGTGTCAAATTGTAGATAAGTGAGCATCTCGTAGACACAATCTTGTTATGTTTCGTCCATTATAGCTAACTGCCTTCCAGATGTTATGCAATAACCTAATGCAGAAATTACAATCAGTATCCATTTACAATAGTGGCCAGTGTCTTACTTGACACTGGGCTGTGTGAAATCATGCTATGCACAATAACATTAAAATTCAATGTTTACTAAAGGTTTAAGATGCTTTTTTAGAGTAAAGACCTGTAAGGGCATTTAACACCAGCCTCCATTTAAATTTTAATACATTTTGTCTATGGCTTATGCGTTCATCTACCACATAACCAAACACCAACTGTTTGGGTAATTTATTTGTTGTTTGTTAAAAATGCTTCCTGACATGTCCTCCAGCCTACGTGACAAATGTTTTCTCAGAGTATGAGACGCAATCTCTATGGATTAAGGCCATTTATGTACGCTTACACATAGTGGTGAGCATGTTTTTTTCTTTTTTATAACAAGTCCTCCTCCAGCCTTGGCAGTTGAGGCTTAAAACACCTGATGTATATTTACGTACTTCTGTCTTAAGAATGCTGAATGAAGAATCCAGGGCTTCCTACAACATAATGCAGAAAAAAAACATCTGTATCACAGTGAAGTGATACAGAGTAGGGCAGCAGAGCACCATTTAGGTGTTTCCATGATCCAACCTTTTTTAAAGTATATATTGTAAAGTAAAAATCCCTGACCTCTGAGGGACTTTCCTTTTTCAACAAGGCATTACTGTGTTCCCAGACGAGGGCAAAAAGCCACGTCCAAGCCCCACATGTGCACCAGGGTAGATTCATAATCCCATGTGACATTTGTATAGGACTGGCAAGGGGATCAATGTGTACGGGGGCCTCTATTGTATGCTTTGCTCTGGATAATCATCTCCAAGGTGATTAAAGTAGTGTAGAATGGGATGCTTTCTCAGAGCCTTCTAGTAAGGGCTAAGCTGTGATGAAATGCACAGATGAAAAGAAAATAGTCTGCACTTCAGTAAACCACTAATATGATGAAGGTGATGTTCCCATTAGGAGCATCAACCTGTAGTGTAGAGATTTGCAGGATACACTTGGAGAAGGAAAGGTTGAGAGAATAGTGCCAATACAACACAACGGTATGTTCTGTTGCCATTTGTGTTTCTGTCTTACTTTTTGATAGAGGTTTTATTCAGATGTTTTGGAAAATATTCATTTTGGTAAGATTTTCTCCAATTCCTCAGGTACACAAAGCTGCTGTTTTTTGGGGTTTCTTTTAATTGCAGCTTAAACATGATTGGTGGTTAGAGGAGTTCTGTGTCAACATGTAAAAGCTGTCACCACACAGTCATGTTGAATTTGATGACCTCTCATTTATGACTATCAGCACCCAAGTGTCAGTGAGTCCCCAGTGAGATCTGGTATTGATGTCTACTGTAAAAAGAAAAAAATACGCCTTCGATTTTTGCGACTTGGTAGCCAAGTCAAATAAGACCATATAGACATTAGTTTGAAGAGGCCTTAAATATTGAGATAGAAGAATGAAGTAATGGCCTTGATGTTTCCCTGTGTTTTGTAGAATCACTGTTATTGGCGTGTAGAAAATGCTGGTGGACGTGAAGAATGAGGGAGTAGAAAATGTTAAACGCAGGGCTTAGCTTGCATCCAGTACATTTAAATGCTGGTCCATTTCTCCATTTTAATTTAGTTTTTCAGTTGATTGTAGAAGAATAAAATAAA
Source organism: Acanthopagrus latus (assembly GCF_904848185.1). Classification (NCBI taxonomy): domain Eukaryota; kingdom Metazoa; phylum Chordata; class Actinopteri; order Spariformes; family Sparidae; genus Acanthopagrus; species Acanthopagrus latus. Next base: position 12,968,792 of record NC_051043.1, on the reverse strand, counting down.
GATACTCAAGATGTCTGGATGTGTTTTTATATTGTACAGCCATAAGGATATTTGCACATAACTTGACTCTCACAATTGGAAAGTCTTCTTTTTCAGTCAGAGTATGACATATCAGTAATAGCTCATAAATATCCGCTCTGTGGTCAAATGAGGAGTTTCATTCCATCTTTTATTATAAATCATCAGGAAGGGAATGCAAGGAAAATTATTTTTAATGGATGTCTTTGATAGTGCTTTTTTTTTTCTTTTTTGCTTAATGTTATTAGACACATTAGCCATAGTGAATATAGAACTGGAATGTGTTGTCCTGATATGTAGCGCTTCATATTTTTGTTGTGAATGGGCACTTTCCTGGCCTGTGCCAGAGCTCCTGAGTTAATCTGTGGTGTTAGCAAGGTGGTTTAGGTGTGTTTTTCTTTTTCTGTGTTTTTTTTTTTCTTTTTTTACCCCTTCAATCATGTTGGGTCCACACTGGCATTCCTTAGCGGCTCAGGCCCTCAGCACAAACCCGGTCGATCCCCCAACAGAGTGACTGAGTTTTAATTATTCCCGACCGGAGATCTGGGCACCCTAAGCCATCAACAGTCCCAAGCCGCTCCAATCAGGAATTGGTATTAAGAAGGCTTTGGAGAAGTGCTTTGCATTCTCCCTTTGGTGGGGTATGTTGTATACTAAGGCAAATATTTACTCACTTTGTGTGCAAAAGTCTGGACCAGGCTGCTCAGCAGTATGGAAGAGGCAGGTTTCTTTCTACCTCATCACAGCTCCCAGGAAGACGGGAGACTTGACAGGCATCAGAGTCACATTCACATCTGTTCACAGCTGGGATAGAAGTCCTGACTGATGCCTGCAAACTTTGTATGCAATGCACTATATGAATAGATTAGATTATCTATACCATAATCATCTTCTAGTTTTGATCTATAGAGAAGCACTAGGCACATGCAGAAACTTTGTGAGGACTTGAGTTTGATAAATATGTTTGAGTATTGGATAAATGCCTCTTTACCCTGTATGTTGTATTAGCAATGCTAAAAATTTGTCTTTGAAATGCATCTGGATCTGATATGCTTGTTTATGTTAACACATTAAAAGACCTGATAGATGTCTGTAGAAAATTACTTGCTTTTGCTTTTTTTTTCTTTTTACTATCCCTTCCCGCAAAGAAAAGTGCATTTTGCCCAATACTTCACTTTGAGCATCGCGGTGGAGAATGACGTATGTGTACTAGAGGTCTGTTTTCACAGAGCTCACCTTAAAGGGTAACTACTACTACTACCTACTTTACACACTGAAGTGTGTTTACAGGTCTGCATATGTGGGGAAAAAAATAGTATATAAACTATTTTGTGGCTCCAGAGGAAGCTGCATTGTAATCTGATAAATTGGCTACAGGGATATCATTTGGATAAATTGCACTGTGGGTAAGGGTGGCGTGAGGTTTTGAAAAGCCATCCACTGGTCAAACATTGCACTCCATCAACGCTATTAGACCCACCATAGACATACAGCAGAATCAGAGATATTGTTTCTTTAATTCTACGCATTCTTCTTCCTTTTCAAAACCTGGTGCCTCCATTAGACTCTTTAACACACTTTAACGTGTAAAATTGTTGGAGTTAACCTAATAAATCTCGGTTCAACCCAAAGTTTTTGAACATGCATTATGTGGAGAAAAAAAATATTGCTTATTCATAAATTCATCTTCTAGTTCTAAAGGTTAGATGCAATTTTATTAAAGTAATTGAACTCTTTTTCTATGGAGAAAAACTTGTCAGACACATCATAAAAAGCAGCATATTTGAATAGGTCTTATGAAATCAAATAAAATAAATTTATGCTGATGCACAACTTCACACAATAGTAGTTTACTATCCTGTTTTACCCCTCAGATTTCGACCATTTTTAAAAATGGCTCCATCTCTTTTATTTCCAATATAGCTGAAGACCTTAACAGATGCTTAATCAAAAAAAAACCCAAAGTCTAAAAAAATCTGCACATTATCCCATCTTCTGGTTCTAGTTTTGGCCCAAGTGTTTTTTTTTTGTTGTTGTTGTTGTTTGTATTTTGCATTAGATCAAGGACACAACACGTCAATGACATAGCCTTTATTAAAACTTTACATTAATTCATAACTCATTTTTAAATACTATTGTGATTCCTGGTCCTCTTTTTTTTCTACATAGGTGTATATTAGTACTCTATATGCTTTTACTTTATTTTGATTTCCCTTTTATAATCCAGCATGAGCCTCAGGAGTACGTAATTTAAAGCATACACTGTTGCAACATTAATATTAATGTACGATCTATGCTCTGCACAACACTTTTGGGTAATAAGTAATTGTATAAGCATTTATAAGCCTGTGCTTAACAAAAAAAAAAAAAAAACATTAACCACATGAAGAACCATGTTAAGGAAAAAGCAGAAAATCCGGCACAAGACAACTACAACAACATCTATAATGAATGAGCTACTGACAGCAGAGTGCAATGGTTGGAGTACTATGACTGACTGAATAGTAAATAAATCTGGATTAAAAAGTGCTCCTAGAAGTTGGGGGTTGTGGAGTACTCACTCAGAAAATACTTGTCATGTTGTTCATGTTTGCAATAAGTCATCTTTCTTTTTTTTTTTTTTTACATAATACCACAGCAGTCAGTGCCTTGGCATAATAAGCAGCATATTATTCCATCTTTGTCCAAATACATCTTTATAAAAATAGAAAACAACTAGAGAAAGGAGAATATATTTGCCAGCAGGAGGCTACAGTATATGTAGTAATCATTTTGTAAAAGTTGATTTTCGGAAGTTAAAGATGTAAGTTATACATTTCACAAAGTGGCAGAAATACATAACTGGCCCACCAGAGTCCCTGCTCTTTTCACGTACTTAAAGCCTGCCTGGTCACATCTGGTTGGTCACGCTGCACAGCGCTCTGGACTGACTGAGAGACGGCTGGCTGTCACTGACTGAGTTTGACTCGGTCATGGTGGTGAATGGACCAACCCCGCCTGAAACCTGGCTCCCCCATGGCCTCCACTCCGGTCTGGCCCTCTGGCTCTTGGGGCTGAGGCTGGTGCTCCCAACGACGGGCCTCTTCCCCTCGTGTGTCCCCCTTACCGACCCATTCAGCACGGCGGGAGCAGAGGTCTGGTCCAGGTGCTCAGCCGGGACCAGAGGCTGCCGGTCCTCCTCCTCAGATATGGCAAACACTGGCACACTGATGTGATCTCCTTCGCCTGGGAACTCGCGCCTCTTTCCCGCCTGGCCACTCTCAATCTGGGTGGAGGAAGAGGAGCTGGGGCTGGGTTCAGTGGGGGAGGCCTGGGCATGAGGAACCCCAGAAGCCTTCCCCGGGTCTGCTGTCCCGGAGAGCAGACCAAAGCAAGGCCCCGTGAAGCGTGAGCGCCGCAGGTTGCTGGTGGAGTTGAGACGCCGCTGTCTCTGGGCGGGCTGCGTAAGGGGGTAGGAGGCATTACTGATGGATGAGTCAGAGATGGTGCTGGTGTCTGCGTTGGCCTCCAGGTGGACATCAGAGAAGACCCTCCTGCCGTCGCCCCCTCTGCAGTCAGCTACCAAACTGGACGGCACCTGAAACGATGGCAAACTATTTGTAGACCCCAGACAGAGAAGCACAGGTGTGATCAGTAACACTAAAGATGGCTCCACTCAATTGAAGTGACACAGTCTGCCATGCCAACGAGCTAGAATGCACACTATTATTTAGTATCTAAACAGAATGCAGCAATTTATCATGTTACACAGATTAGACCAGGTTTTGTGCTAGGGGTAGAACAAAATGTCTGCAGTGAAAAAAGGCCTGTATGCCAGAGGGGCCAGAGCTATTCTACATCCCCATTACAACAGATTGAGTTTTAGGGATTTCCTTTAATGATAGAAAATATATACTGTAGTTAAGATCCTGTTTTTTTTTTTTTTTAATTGAACAAAAAACAGGATTTAATAATCTGTCAATTCAAATAAAATCGCAAATGTTTCAAGACTTTTGTTAAAGGGTTAGGTCACCCAAATTACAAAAAAAATGTATTTTATTTATTCCTGGTGGTATCTACCATACAGACAGATGGACGGTTTTGAGATATTCGTATCTAAGCTTTCTACATCCACCTCAGTAAAATGTGAAGAAATCTTTACTCTCAATAATGGTGACAGCATGTTGCACTGATTATGTAAAATCAAAGCTATCGGCATCATTAACTACAACAGGAAGTCAGTGAGAATGAAATGAAATGAACCCAGATGACTGCGACACACTCTAGCAACATCAAGGGTTCTAGTACTGACGCTGTCCACCAGCTTGGTGAAGGGGCTGGTGGAGTTCCAGCTGCACCACTTTTTGTGCAGCTGCGGCAGCGGAGGGAGGAAGTCCTGGAAGGTGCGTACGCTCCACGCTCTCGGCCTGGCGCCGCTGCCGTCCTTGATAGACCTGCTGCCCGTAGTCGAGGTGTTGGAGTCTGGTGAGGGCCAGTCACCTGCAGGGCTGGGACCGGTGTCACTGTGTCTCAAGAACCTCTCCCGCTGCTGAGAGACACAGAATGCATAAATGTTTTAATTCAAACCACCAACCCTAACCCAGACTGTGAGCTGTGTTCTGCTGCTTCAGAAGAATATACTGAGAGTTGCCTGAAAAATGAAAGGAAAATGTGTGTATTTATAACTACAAAACAAAGAGGGGCTGGAAATAATAAATGTGTACCCAACAAACTTCCCCTTAACAAGGTTAAAAGACAAGAGTGGCTAGAGAGGATAAACAAACTAATTAGTCATGAAGATGACCACACTATGTAAATAGCTCACATATCAGAGGTGGCATTATGCTCAAGCACTCAACTGCAGCTACAATGGTCATTGACCTGCACTGAGCAACAAGCTTGTTAGTGAATCACGCACGCATCCTTAGTATTGAGCATTGATGACTTGAAAGACTGGACTCAAGTAGTCACAATAGCACTGCATTCTCTCATTGTAAATGTTCATGTAAAGGAAAAAATAGACAGATACTGCTTTCAGGCAAGGTGAATTAATCAGATCTGTATAATCAGACACCAACAGACAAAAGTATTGAGAAATGACAGAAACTAGATCTCTCTGACCAAATAATAACACCTAAAACATAAGAAAAGTATTCTTTACAGCCTTGTCAGCCCGAGGAAGTATCAAAGCATGCAGAACATAGTACTTAAGCTGGGGATATTAGGAACTGACTGGCTGCCAGTCTGCTGACGGCACCTGCCGCATTTCCTCCTCACTCCTGAATTTCTCTCTGCACATTGTGTTGTGGACTACATTAATGGATTAACAAGAAGGAACTGGGCCTGATTAGCTTGGCCCGCTGAGTCACACAGCCAGCCAGCAAAGCACGTGTGGCTCACATACCAATCTCAGTCATTATTTATTAAGTAAACTAAAGCTGTCAATAGAACAACATGGGTTTTTTTTGAATGATTGCAGCCACATTAGTGGTGTTGTGTATGCATAGCTCTTACCATCTGAGCTGTACATTGCAAATCCAAGCGCATGACTACTTGGGAGGACACCTCATGTATTGGGAGTAGTAAAGGTCATATATGCTTGAGCAACCAAGAGAGGCTAATTGTGATTGACGGGTTGGATGTGCAAAGGCCACGTTATCCTTCCTGATCGGTCAGCTGCTGTTGATCAAGGGAGGGGGAAGGTTTTAGGGGTTGCAACTATCAGACAGAGAACGAGTCAAGATAATCCTTTGCACAGAGTCACTAGCAGCTAACTTTGTCTAGACAAGAATTAGCTTGGGGTTTAAATAAAATGTTCTTTTGGGCACTAAAGCCCCACGAACACAATGGCAACTGTTAGATTTTACACATGAGGTGAAGAATCGGCGACAGAGCACATTTGCCCCCACTGTGGCTCTGAAGGCGACGTCTCCAGGCCCTCGAGGGGGATGCCTGGAGAAGTTTGACACACTCGCCAGAAAAAATAAAAACAAGTCTTGTAAACTTTGGACAGCGTAGAAGGGCATTTTAATCCAGACTTCTCTGCCTATATCTCATCGCACTGCCAACAGCAATGATTTCAAAGTCTCCTTGTTGATTTATAGTAGCAAAACTGAGGTTCTTTTTTATCAAATAGGGTTTAATGGCTAAATGCTCCTGTACATATTGTGTGGTGCTGGAAATACCATGTTGACCCAGAAGTTCACCTGGCAATGACACTAAAAATTCCAAATGGGCATTTTTCAGTGACCTTTGCCATCGTTAGCCCAAGCAACATTTCTCAAGCATTATTTACATGGACGTCTGCATTGAGGACACATACAGGCAGACCACACACTGTGTGTCAAAGCGTGCATGACACACACAAACACACACAATTGGAGCTGGGAATCTGGCTCTGTAGATAATACTCCATTAGCCTAGGCTGCAGAAAAGCTTGCCAGTCCTTCAAAAAGCTGCCAGAGCTGTTTTATGCCAACTCTTATTCCAAGAGAATACAAAAGAGAGCAGAGAAAAAAATGCTGGATCCAACCGTTGCTTCTTCCTCAACACTCTTCCCATCTTTTTAATTATCCTCATTTCCCATTTACATCCTCATAGTTTTCATAGTATTAGACCGAATCATGCATATGCCAGCAATGGTGTCAGCCTTATTAGAACGCTGGGTCAGTTCAAAGCACCGAATGCCCTGTCACCTCTGATGTTGATCGGTTCAGGGTTCATTTCCCCAAAGCGACAAGATCACCCACTAAGTGTTTGGCCTTGAGATAAAATAGACAATTTCACTATCCACTGTGCAGCTTGTGCATGACAGGTGTTGTGTCAGTCTTACACACACACACACACACCCACACACACAAAAAAAGGGGGTTACAACGTTAGTTCATGGTGGCGTTAGAGAAAAAGTCAGGGGAAGTCAGGCTTCATCCTCTAGGGATGGTGAATGTCTGCACTAAGTTTCATTTGAATTCTATCAAATTATTGTTCAGAGATTTCAACTTGAACCGAAGTGGTTGATTGACTGACCGACTGATTGATATTGCAAGCAATATCCTAACAGGGTAACCTAACAAGGTATCATCACAGACAACTGTGTTGGCGTGAAACCAAGCCTTACTGTGTGTGGTGAGAAGGGTAGCCTGCTCGGGCTAGGGGCTGACGACACAATGAAAACTTCATCCGCACCAAGGTCGAGTTCAGTCAGACCACTGCAGGAGAGGTCCACCTCTGCATTCTGGGAAATGTCACCGCCAGCACTGACTACAGAACAAGAGAAATTAAAATGAAAATTCAATGACACAAAAATATGTGAAAACACTGATAGCAAGGCCATTTTAGTTTTATTGCACTGTGATAGTTCTTGTCCATGAACTGGATTTCTCTTTAGGAGAACAATCGGTTGTTTCTGCAGTTCTGGCCAAGAGAGAGTGTAATTATATCCAAATTTAAAATTTGTACATCAGTGTTTCACCACTAAAATGTAATCTATCCCAATAATCCACAATGATTTAATGCTGCCTACTTCTTTAAGTAATGTCTGTAAGCAATAGAGCTTATGATGCTGTACTGCAATTTAACTGGTTCACTGCAATGATATGCAGAGTAGGCTAATCTCAACTCTTCCGCTGTTTATAAGCTATGTGTTTTAGTGTAAACTCCTTACACCGTGACTGGAGCACACACACACAGAGGGGGACTGTACTCCCCTGTTGTTCAAACTACTCCCAGGCTGCCTTGTGGGTTAAATGCCACAACCCACAAATCTCTCAGCTTGGTTTCAGTCCCACTAACAGAGAGAGAGATTTGGATTGTTCCGGGATCAAGCCTGTGTGTGGCTCCGAAACGAATGCATTTTTCCTTTCCATTGAAAGGATGGAAACTCTACAGACCCACCCAGAGTCCCCAGAGGGTTCCTCATTTAAAGTAATACCTCACGACATATTTATAACACGCGGGTGATTCAACCTATGACCAGTTGATGAAAACTTTTAACGCTCAGTGTTAGGTAAATCTTTCAGAGGGAAAAGTCCTGGAAGGCAAGAGAAATATCCTGTTTTCCATTTACAGAAACATCTGTGTTTGGAAATTGTTTGGAATAAATAGAAGACTTGGGTGGTTAGCACGGGCACAGATAACCATCATTGATGAAATTACAAAGAAAGAGCACCAATTAGAGGTGCTCATCAGCAGAATATCCAATCCCACACTGTTTGATTGACAAGCGATCTCCGAAAAAACATCACAGCAATTGAGGCACATTCCACAAACCTCAGGCCTTTCCCTTTTTAACGACTGCACTCAAACCTTATCAGATGACGGCGTTGCCAGGAAATGAATTAATGGCAGATTTATATTCCTGAAGGTGTTATTATCATTCCTTGAAATGATTGTAGTTAAAAGTCTAAACACGTTATGTAAACGTAAATCAAAACGATGATATTCCACAGTAATGTGCAATAGTGTGGCTTTTGGCTTGCAGCAGTTCTGTAGTAGTTTGTAAGAGAACTGAGACCAACCAGAACAGAGAGAGCCAATATCAGCAATCCAATATATCAGTCTGTTCAGTGTGTGCATTCGTGTGTGCAGGTGTGTGCCTTCCCGACCTGTGTGTGGCGAGCTCTCGTTGTTGTTGTCCTGCTCTGCGGTCGCCTCCAGATTGGTCTGATTCTCAGCCATCAGCTGCAGCTCACTGACCTCAGCCCCAGTGTTCTGGACTCCCTCTGGCACCTACAAAACAAGCACAACACCACTCAGTTTACCCACAGTGCTTCATCATGACACCAGCAGTACAAATATGTTCAGTGTTCCTAGAGGAAACGTGCCAGTGTCTTGCAATTGACGGGGACTCAGCACCAGTCAACACAAATTAATGAGTGCATTGAATGAATTAGAAATAGCATCTGGTAATTATTAATATTATGGTGTTTTTGAGTTTAAATCACACTGATGTGTGATTTTATTATGAGAGTATATGTTTAGTTAAGTCATTACACTGGGACTTTTAGAGAAATATGTTCTCATTTGGTTGAAATTTCAAATTCTGTTATTAGGAATACACAATTTAAAAAAAAGTGTCCCCTTACTGCAGATGTTAACATAAAGATAAAAAGAAAGCAAAAAACTCATATAACTCACACAATGTTGTATGGATCATTGTTGGACAAATTGAGAAAATGTGTAAGCATTTGCTCAACTGAATCAGTCTAGATTTTCTGTTGCGTTTGACTATTGTCACTGTGCATGTGTGTATTAGAGGAGCTCCTGCATCTGGCCCTCTGTAACACCCTATAGAGCTCTATCTATAGCAATAACAGTGCAGGAGCACAGCAAGAGGTGGATCTCTTTTAACAGAAAAGCAAAACTACCTACTTGATTTGATATCAGTGACAGCAAGTGAGAAAATACGTTTTTATAATCAGGATAGGGCTGCAACTAAAGACTGTTGTCATTATTGACTTATCTGCAGACAATGTTCCCAATTAATTGATGGATCATATCCTCTTTAAAATGTAATTTCCCACACAGTTGCATGGCACTCCTACACAATTGCCAGACCCGTGATGGACAGTATCTATGAAGTGAATCAAAATCGATGGAGCATAACCAGAGATAGTCTTTTCATTCCATACAGTCTTCATCATCCTTTTGTGCACAGTGCAACTTGACCTTCCAACAATTCATATCAGGGTTTCATGCATGTTATGCTAGTAGCAGCTAATGTGGCATGGAGCCTCTAGCCTACAGCAGAGATGTAAAACGGGTTTCAAAGGTCTGGTGAGATCTTATTTCTAACTCCATACCTTAAGATTTTTTTTTTTTTTTTTAATTTTTAGTTTTTGACCATTAAAGACTTAAGTGATATTACTTGAGGCAATTCAGACAATATTAGTTTTCTGGATGCACAGAAGGCTCTATAGAATGATTAACAGTTGGTTTAAACAAACTTTTGGTGAAAAATGTACTGTGATGCAAGGTGTAATTGCTAAGACACAAATAACAGGGATTAGTGGAGCCAGCAGACTTCAGTTTTAATGATAAATAGCCTCCTGGGTGTCACAGAACTTGAGTTACCTGCAAACTTTTGCTGTGCATGATATAAATTGATGTGAAGAATCTAAGTAACCCCAATTACAGGCATTTACTAATCACTTTAACAAATACTATGAAATGTCTCCAGCTTCATCATCAGGTTGATCAGCCTATGCTTTGAAACTGTATGACCTGATGTGAACCTGAGGTGGTGCTGCTCAGCGTGGAGTGGAGGGGCAGAACCACAACAGTGGACGGTGTTGGCTTCAGTGGGAAAGAACATTTAAAAAAAGAGAAAAGAAATGTCCAGTGATCCCTGACAAAACTTTGTTTTCAGAGCAATGTCTGTGACAAATAAGGCAACCGAGTGAAGAAGCCACGTAGGAGAGGAGAGACAGTGACATGGTGAGAGGACAAAAGGAGCAATACTGGTGAGTATACAGCGGCGTCTGTACCTCGGAGTTGCTGGATGCACAGGAGCTGGCTCTTTTTGGACACAGCTTGGGCCTGGAAAACATACAGTACCACAGCAATTCAGTTTATAATTACAGACATATCCAGAAACCAACTTTTATGAATGTCTGCAATTTTTTTCCCTTTCTTGGCAGAGTTTTCCCAAAAATAAAAATCCCTCTGGTGTTCACAGTTTGACCAGAAATGTAAAAATCGACACTTTCGCATACAACTGTACTGGGATGGCAGCTTTTTGAAATAGTAACCACCTCATTCGATATATAATAGCTGGAACATACCCGTGGCTGCTTCCCCCTCAATAGTCGCTCTGTTGTGGTGCAGGACGCTGGACGAGATGCGCCACGATCCCGCATTCACACAAACCTCAACTCTTGCAGTTCACATAGCGGGTCGACACTGAGATGTTGCTTATTTTTTTGTCCTGTCACTTTTTTCACCGCTGAGAGCCGTGTCCAGTGTCTGTTTCCACTGACCCCACGGGTGGCTATGAAATGTAAGATTTAAGAATGTACAGAACAGTTCGAAGCAATGATGACAGACATTTCCACATTCTGTCGGTAACCTACAAAAGCCCAGTGGAGCCATAACTGGATCCTTTTACAATTGAGAAAATCACCAACACCACTTACCTAATTTTTTTTTTTTTTTTACCACACATTTCTGTCCTGCTCGTCAGTCCATGTGAACCAATGAAGCATGCAGAAATATTTGAGCGAGTACCCTCTTATTAAAAATTACTCTCACAGCTGAATAGGTTCATTACCAGCCACGGGTCAAGTGAGAGCAACCCCTGCTGTGACTCCCTTCAACCTTTGGCTGTTTTCTGACCAGAGGGGGACCTTGAGAGTTAATCTCAATGCTGCTTTAAACTAGCAAGCTCTCGCCTAGCTCGCCAGGCTAGTTGTTTTCCAATGATTTCTGTGAACTCGTTTAAATTAATAGGGGGAACAACCCGAAGGAGAAAAGAACCGCTACCGAGGCCGCTCATGAGGCTGACGTTTCTTGGGAAGGCATTTCCTCGCTTCTGAATGACTCGTGTTGTTCTTGCTAATTACACTTGCGTTTTATTGAACATGTGCTTTCAATTTCCCCGTCATTAATAGTGAGAACCCGTGGAGTTATTGCGCCTAGCAGATGAGCTGGAGACACTGAGCTGCATTTGAAATTAACACAAATCACATTAAACAGGGGGGTGTTTCTCACAGTGAGCTCAGCACTGCTGTTGACAGAAAAACCCTCTTTGATTTTGAGTCTACCTGGACCAGTGTAAAACAGTCACCGCGTCAGAGCAGATAGTATTACCAACCTCCAAACTTAACCCCTCAGCTTGTGTTCATTGTCCCCTGGGATGGACAAGAGGGAACAGCTTGTAAATTATACCTTTTGATTGTCTGACAATGCTGGTAGGACCAAACTCGCACTGAGTTTTAATTCTCCTTGTTGTGCCTTTGCTCTCCGCCCATTCACTTTCATGCAGCCTCTGTGTTTTTGTGTGCTGGAATTGATGCCAGGTGCTGTACCTTGAATGCCCCGCTGTCTATGGTGAGAGTGCTCCACATCAAGGAGGCCGCACAGTTGCAGCCAAACCCAACTAATCTCCAAGGGTCACCACATCAGGGACCGAGGCTTCCAGCTGAGTCAACATAACAAAGTGGCGAGACTGTATGTGCGAGCGTGTGCATCTGTATTTACTGTCAGACCAGCCCATTTTCATGCAAGGGAGAAATCAAAGACTTGTGAATTTTCTCAGGAGAGTATCTACTGAGGAACTCTGAGGGTTTATGTTTGACGAACAAAGCAAAAAAACAAGAATCCAAAGGACCTATCTGAGAAAACCAGATACTGTATATTTACAAGAGATCTCTGTAAGAGCAGCTCTGTGAGGCTGTGTTTAAACACCGTGGTGCTTTGAGCTACACGCACACAGTAACAAGGATAAAACATGCTGATGTTTAGCAGGTATGTTTACTAAATTAGTCATCTTTGTTATGCTAACATAACATTGGCTAATAAACACCAAACACAATACAACTGAGGCTGATGGCAATGAGAAACATCACTGGAGAACAGAAACATTTTTGCTTTGCTGCGTGGGACTTCAAAGATCTGGGGATAATAACACTCGTCAGGATCCATCCTCAGGGCTGTTTGAATATCTTTATCACATTTCATGGTAATCCATCTAATAGTTAGGGATAAGGATCATCAGTGGCACTAAATCTGAATTGTATGAATGTCTGTCAAAAATTAACAATCCAGGTATTTCTATTTTGAAGTTGTTGAGCTATTTTCCCCTAAATCACTGTGATGGAATGAATGACTGTCCAAGATTATACAACTATACTTTCATCCACAAATCCACATTGTACAATTGTTGCAATTCATTAGTGGCAAACAGAGGTCAATCTGTATTGCATTAGGCTGACTAACTGGTGGTTGCAGCACTTATGATCCCTCATCCTTTTTTTGCCTGTATTATTTTTATATTTTCTTTGCTCCCCTAAACGATCTTAATCTACTTCTGTTACCTGAACACGATGCAGAGGGCACTGGTAAGTATCATAGCGAAGAAGGCAGCTCCACTCACAGCAGCCAGCAGAGAGTCTACCTTGCTGGCTGTGGGAGAGGAGGCGCGGCGCTCCCCCCCTGGCTCAGTCAGGTTGTGGTAGTGGAAGAGAAGAGCGAAGCCACGACCCCAGTGGGTGGTGGTGATGAGCTCCATGATGACCTCCACCATCTCCTGGCTGGAACCAAAAACCAGTTGGCTGCTAGGAGGCCGGTTGGAGCCACAGAACCTGGAGGAGAAGGTGATGAGGTCTGAGATGTAGAGGACATCGTGGGGGCAGGCGTCAAGCGCCGAGTGCTGGGTTTCGGGGCTGACAGCTGGAGTCTCAGTGATGTGTGGTGGGGCAACAGTGGTCTCCTCCACAACCGTGCTTGGGTTAGAACTGGGGTTGATGTCTCCCCTGAGGTGAGGCGAGGAGGCGGAGTTGACAGCCTTGTCTCCTTGAGGTACAGCCCCGGGGAGGAGGAGAAGAGAGGGAGGAGGTGGCGAAGACAGGCCGGACGAGGCATCTGCAGACCTTTTGGCAGAATTTGAGACTTTGGCAATCTCCATCTTTGTGGACTGTTCCTGGACCACTACTTGCTTCACCCCACCGTCTTGGGAGGACTGCTGAGTCTTTGTGACGTCCCCTACGCTCTGAAGCGTTGGATCTTTAGCCGCGAAAGAAGTTTCATCCGCCGCTAAGCCGACAGGAGTGAACGTCACCTCTTCGTCCGCCTCTTCCTCTTCGAAATTAGAGATAGCAGAGTACTGTGCAGCGGAGTCATGGCTTTCGAACACGTCAAAGTCAAATATCTCAAGGATAAGCTGGTAATCAACAGGCACAAAGAACTGCCAAACACAGTGCGTCCCAGAGGAGTAGTTGTAGGGGAAGCCAGGAGACAGAATGAGGCCTTGGACATCCACCACATCCAGCTTGGCACCACAGTCAAAGTATACCTGCAATATGAACCATATTAAGTTAGTCATGTCATAATATAAACCCTGCTTTGCAATTGATAAACTGCAACCATAGCACTTCTGTAGTTTCTCAGTCAGATCCAGTATCCTTTCCAGCTCCACCCTATCATCCAAATATAGTCACTTCTGGCTCCAAAAAAACCAAGATGGTGACAGCCATTGCTCCATACTCGTGGTTTCAAAATGGTAGTCCACGGAAGAATCTTACATTTTAAGATTTATTTTAGGCACTGACTAACACCCCTGTCCATTAACATGACTCATAAAGGTCTACAGGTAAAGCTCAAGCACAAATTCTGCCTGGGTTAGGGCTTTTGATTCCCACCCATGCTGGCGATCATGCCATTCTTCAGCATTGTGCTGACCAGTATTATATAACACTCTTCCTAAATTCAAAGTTGAGTCATGCATTCAGGTAAGGGCAGCCAAGCGATTAAGTTCTCTATGTCAAAAGCACCAACAACCGAGGTACCTATCAGAAAATAATACACTAAACTTGAAGTCTGATTACTCACAGACATAAACCAGCTTGAAACTGAACTATTCAACTCTGCCGTTCTGCCTTTATATCAAAGCCTGTGCTTTGCCTGTTTTGCCTGCTCGGGTAACCCTGGGGAGAGTATTTCTTCAAACATGCTGGCTGTAATTCTTCCCAGGTGTGCAGGGATGTAAGGGGGACCTGAGGCCTAAGCAGAGGCAGATGTGTGGCTGGGCCAAGGAGCTGAGGACCAGACCTTTGTAGGGGGCCTGTGTGTTTATGAGCTTTCCTGTTGGCTTTGGTTCTGGACTGTGGGAATGACCCAGACTGGCGGACCCCCATGCAAGACAGGTAACAAACCAACAACCGCGGGCGACACTTGTGCTCTGGACTGGGTTTAGAGCATAAGAGATCATGTTGAGAATGCAGTTTAGACGGGAGCTGGGGAAGAGGGCAACAGGGACATGAGGACAGCTAAGGTCTATGGAGCCAGACAGGCACTTTGCATGGACTATCTACCCCCATCTGAAGGCACGCATCAAAGACATTCCTCAGTCGGTGTATTTTAAGTAGCCAAATCTACTAGTAATTTTCAATCACGATGAGAAGAGAGGACCACTCAGTCAGCCCCCCCGGTCATCAGGATCAAACCAAAAGCCTTCTCTGTAGTTGATACAGCTGACAGTCTCACAGCCAGGCTACAGCATGTTACAGATACATGGGAGGTCAGACAGGGCAATAAGGGAAGCACCATCTATGCAATTAAAGAAAATATGTGTCAACAGTCTGTTGGGTGTCAGAAGTTAGATGTTAACACAAATTGTGATCCAAGTTCTGTTCTTATGCTGGAATTGAAATAAGGGGTGCTCAGTTGGTTGCAATATTGGTTAGTTACCTTTCCTACGCATATCTTAGTGAGAATGTAGTAATTCAGCGATGGTCTTCAGGTGTTTCATGATCTCACAGGTGTCTACTTTCTGTTCAGAATGATAAAATATTTGCCCAGAGCAAAACCAGTGTTTATATATGATATTTCCACAAAACAGGCTGCTCCACTCTACCCTCATGCTGGAACCTACTGTATGTCAAGTTTGCTGGTCGGGGTCTGCCAGTGGCTGGCACAGTCTGAGAAATACCGCATTCAGATTTTGGTTACGTCTCATGCAAACATTTAATCTTTCCAGGCAGACAGCAATCTGATGGATTGAGAGAAAACCTCAGAGGGCATAGGAAGCTGCTTAAAAAAAAAAAACAACATTTTAATCTTCCTCCAAACATTTGCATACAGCATGCGACTGCATGCTACTGAGACCAAATCACAGGAAACATATACAGTGCTGAGGTCACAGATGGGGCTACATTTAAGTGAAAAATACCACAGGCGTGAACCGCATGTTGCATAAGACAGGTCACCAGCCTCCTTTACAATTCCATGAAATGCAAAGTGAAAGTATGCATCTAACCAAAAATGCTTGTATGTGAAACAAGTTAAGGAGTTCACTACAGGACAAGCCAAAGCATCCAGTAGTGCTGTTGTCAAAGACTTTGACTTGTCTTTGACATGAGAGGAATGTTTGCTCACTCTTTTTTTTTTATCCTAAATGCAGTTTTACACCGCTATTTTTTTATATTTTTGCTAGTTACCAAAATTCTCTCAAAATGCTGGTCATCGAAGCACTTTTTAATGGCTGTATTTGGCCGTTTTTCTCCAAGACTTACATTTGAAAGCAATTACATTAGTGCAAGACAAACAACACATGCGATGTCTTCACACTTACAAGAAAATAATGTGCTACAGCAAAGAATTACACGGATGACATTTGAACGGGCCAAATGCCATTCCTGCTGAGGTTAGAGAGACTAAGCCGATTTGGGGTTCAGAGTGTTTTCAGCAGGGTTGCGCAATGAGGGGAACCACTTCACAATATGGGGGCATAACAGGGGGAAGAGAAGGACAGAGTGTCCCCTTTCAGGGTAAAAATGACCAGCAACGGGAAAACGTATGTTTGTGGATTTATCTTTGTCATATTGCTGCTTTGCTGGACTTTACTCAACCTTATTTAAAGATTTATTTCACTCTAAAATATATATATTGTTTAAAAAGATGTAGTAAATAATGCTCATCTGTACATCAACAGTCTCTTCTATGATGTGAAATCCCGTATCAGATGAAAGAGAACTGTGTCTTGGACGGAGACTGTGTCATCTCTCCCACCAGGACGAGGCGGCTGGGAGGTCCCCAGCACCCTGGGATGTGCATGCTAGACTACACATGAAAGGGCCCCAAAGTGCCACTGTGTCGAATGGAAATGGGACATTCTTATAATGCCAAACATCTCAGTTCTGTTACATCACAGGCCGCTCCACTAGCAGGCCGCTAATTATTCAAGGATGCCTTTTCTCATGGCGGAACAATGGGCCGCAGTGCCGTTTTGGTGAGCCACTACACAAGCAGGGAGGGAGGATAATATTTTAATGAAGTGATGCTAATAAGTACAAGGCAAGCTGAAAGTTTACATAAGAGCCGGCTGGGTCCTTGCGCCCCAGTTGTGCCACTGACAGGGGCTTCCCTGGACAGAAGTAGATCAACTGAGCACATAATTGTCTGAAGTGACTTGTTCAGTGAAACATCAGACCAGCTGCTGTCATTACCGAGAGGCCCCGCACAAACAGTATTGTTCTACCGTTGTCACTTTGCGTCAGTACATCCTTTTTTTTAAAAAGAAGAAAAAAGGTCAATCACATTCCACCATGAGGTTCATAAGCGTGTCTAACTACCTCAGAGGAAACTTTAAATTCTCTCGCTGATGAAGTGGAGCTGACTTGTTTATTTAGTACCATCATATTATGCATAACTCATTATTATGTACAATCAGCTCAAGTTGGAACGGTGTGTAAAACGCAGATAAAAACAGAACTAAACAATCGGCAAACCAACTAAGCCTTTATACAATCAGTGATGAACCTCACCGCATCCTTGCTTGTGAACTACTGACCCGTTTGAGGATACCTCTCTGCGTTAAAAACAATATAGATGTTTCTCTTCCGATCAGAATCTCTTCCCCAAAACTACATAGCGCCACTATAAATATATTGTACTTGTACTATTTGACTGAGTAAAAAGATTGCCAAAAACAGCAATGTTTTGGGAATCAGGTTTTATAGCACTGCTATTATAATATTATTTTCTTAATTCAAGTTTCAATTTAAAACTCACTGAAACATTTTTAACCTGAATATATTTTTCTGTGATAGATTGCTTCTGGTCAGATAGGTGATAAACAAAAGCTTGTACCTAAAAGTTCATTTCGAGTCCGCTCTGTGCAGTAAAAAGGTGAGCATGCCAAAATAAACTTGTCAGTTCACCTCTATCTGACATGACAGTAGTCTGCAGTCAGACATAACTGTTGACTGTAACATGGATTTTTTTTTTTAAACCACCCAGGCTGACGACACCACTGTGAAAACTCTGCAACACGAGCTGGCTTCTGCTAGTACTGTGTGCGTACTGAAGTACTGAAGCACACACACACACACACACACACACACACTCACACACACACGGCCTCTCATGCACAAACAGCCCTGGACTGGCTCATAAACAGGCAGGCGGGCCCCTCAAAAGGGGGCAGGAATCCTCACCAGCCCTGTTTACTGGAGGAGAAAAGTGACACTGCTTCACAGGCTAGCGCTTCAGCAGCAGCAGCAGTCCGCTCGGGATGCTTTACAATCACACTCAATTCCTCAGCTCTGGACCACCAATATCAGCAAATTAAAATACCATTAGCCTTAACTGAATCAAGTCGTTTTTGACAGGGTTTGAGATTTGAGGGGTACGTATATCAAGATAGGGAGGAAAAATATCTAAGAATGTAATGCAGCAACATATTTAATTTGTCAGTCAGCTATACATTAGATCAGACAAAAAAGTGACTAATGCCTAAAAAAGAACATGTTAAGAATTTATGCTGTAAAATCAATTATGGGGATGAGGCCAACCTGACCACACAATAAGTTAAAAAGCTGAAGCATTTACCAAGATTAGAAGTGTCACTAACTGAGTTAGAATAAAAAGCACTTATTCTGAAAATCCAACACATGATGGGGAATTTCCTTGAGTTGCCCTGGTGCGAGAGGATGCAGACTTGCCATACAGTAGTGCAGATTACACAGACCTGAGAGGTCGGTGCATGGGAAAAAGTTAGGAACTGTTTCTCTTTTCAAAAACATCGGTTTTGCATGTCATACCTATCATAACCAGAGGCATGCAGTTGAAAAGAGGCTAGAATGGGATTTTTTAAGTTTCGAGGCAGCTGACTCAGCAGCTGCATCTCAATGTCAGCAAGATGCCCCGTGTGGTTTTATATTTTGTGCAGCTCCCTCCAAATGCAGATAGAAAAGCAGCTCCTTGAGGTCATTCTCCACAGCTGTGAGAAGTGCTGATACTCGAGCCCAGGATTTATCACATATCTCCCCTGTGATGTCAATGCCTCTCCTGGTGGGCTCATGTCAGTGGCTCTGGTTCAAGCCAGGGTGAGTTTACAAACAACTGGTGTGGCGGCCTGATTAAGCCCAGGCATTTCTAGGGTCGCCCACGTTGGCCACTGCAGCGCTGGCTCAGCACATTTTCATCATGAGTGACTTATGAAAAGGCCTCTTTGAGCAAACACATGTTTCGATCGACATTTTATTTACAGGGCCGTCACGGGACCTTCACTGTAGCATGCTTGAAAAAGTGGAATGATAGAAATTATCACCGCTGCGGTCGTCCAACTTGTATAGATATGTTGCTGGGTGAGGGGAGAGGACAGGCAGATGCAGGCTCTCTCCTCCATGTTTGTGGTGTAGAACCTATTAACATATTTCCTCAAGAAAGAGCTGCTGATGCCGCTGCTGTGGTAGCTGTTAAACCTGTGGAGCCCTGTGGTGACCTTAACTCCACAATGGTTTCAAACAGTTTGGAGAAATCTTTTCCAGATTTTGGAATGTGATCCTGTGAACGCGTCCAAGATAATTAGTCTTTCTGCAGCGCGTCAGTGAGGAGCCCGATTGTGTAGGCTGGGCTGCACTGTACTGACACAATTAAACTGCAATCAGTCAGAGTCTAAATGGACACAGCAACACTTCCAATTGTAACCACAGCATCCAAATTGCCAGATAAGCACATCTTTTTTGGAATAGCATCTCCAGCAACACTCAACTACAGTATGTTTTTGGAGAACTGTCACGAAAGCTGTTGATTCCTCGGCCATAAAAAAATCTGAACTGCCCTCTACTCCAAAATGCAGTGGTTTATCTTGTCTTCAGGGAAGATGCCACGAAGCCTTATGTTAGACTGTACATATAAAATTTAAATCATGTAATTCATCCCAAAAGGGATGGAAATAACAATTGTTTTCATTATTCATTAATCATTCAGTCGACAAAATGTCAAAGAAATTTTAACTGCTCATCACTGTTTCCCAAAGCCCAAAATCTTCAAATGGCTTTGTTTGTCCAACCAGTAAAATCCTTTCATTTCAGAAGCTAAAACCAGCAAATGTGACACTGAAATGATTAATCGATTATCAAAAAAGCTGTCAACAATAGTTCTTCCAACTGACTAATTAATTCACCTCAGCTGTTCTGATGTATTAACTTAGCCCCATAACGGCCTCTTTCATCTGTTGACATTACATTTCCAAAGCCAAGCATCTGATTAAATTCTTTTTTTTATTATTAAATTCAGGGCATCTTTATAAATCTTATTAGGGTGTTAACCAAACGCAGTGCTGTTCTAAAGGTATTTCAAGAATCTGCAAAGACTATGCTATCCAACTGGATGAAAAACTGTTCCAACGGCTGCATGATAAGAATTATTTTCATCCTGTTTTTTCCAAGTCGCGACTCCATTTCCTATCCAGGGAGCTGGAGACGACATGTTTCTTTATCCCTGCTTTGTTTGGGGAAAACAAAATCACTACTTGGGGGAAAAAACCTGTCCCACTGTGAAGCAGATGGAAAGACTTTTTCACCCAAAGCAACAAAAGAGTCTGTTTGAAATTCTAGAAATACCTTCAGAACAGTTTTAAGTTGTGTTTAACTAAGATGCCTGTTCTTTGTGTTTTTGAAAATGGGATGCTAAACTATAGGATGGTAATATATCAGAGGTTCATCTGGGGGCCAAAAGTAAATCCTCTTGTCTCAGGTCTGTGCTCTCTGCAGGCTGGTGTCGGTGCCCAGCCAAAGACTGTTTACATAAAAGAAGCATCACTCAATAACACCTCTGTACAACCCCGGGTGGAGCGATTTTGGAGTCCAAACAACTCCAATAGAGTGATTCATGGTTGCTACAGATCGCTTAAAGGTAGGGAAGGGCGGTTCTGAAGAAAGACAGTTGATTGTTGAGTCTCATTCCCAGGACATCAAACACAGACACATTGGGTTGGTATTCGGTCTGAAATTCTCACCCTAAGTGTCAATATTTGACTGCCTGGGAATGACACTCAACTATTCACAATATTAGAAGGACTTAATGACCTCCCCCAAAAATCTCAGTGCTGAACTGACACCTTTTAAAAGAGGTGGGTAAAACAAAGGCAATTTATGCCAAATTCAGCTTTTATTTTGAAAGCTGAAATGTTTTTATCAGCCATTAAAATTCCAGCGTGCAGGATTGAGTGGCATCTCGCAGTGAGATTGAGGACTGCAACCAGTCTCTGCAGAGGTCCCACTGCACTCCACTGACACATGGTGACATATTTATCTTTTGACAGACTCTGTGTGCTTCTGTTGTCAGATAATCCATGGGAGGAACAAGTGAATCCACAGTTCACTGGGATCCTACAGAAATGTCCCTTTTTCAAGTGGAAATAAAACCTTCCGAAAGACAGAGTGGTGCCGGAAAAACAAAGATCAAATTCACTCTCTCCCATCCACAGCGCTGAATTGTGGACCGGCAGACTTGGATGCCTCCCATTTTTTTTTTTTTTTTTTTTTGCGAGGGGGATAGAATAAATTCCAAGCTTGTTTATGCTGTTCCAAAAATCAACTTAATACAAAAGGGGAGCGGAGGACAAAGACATCATTTACCGTGCCCCCTCAGGCAGATAATTGCAAAGATAGTGAGCACCCTATGCACACAGGAACTAAAGCTAGAGACGCTGACAATTCAATATAGCAAGGGCTTTTGTTGTCCTTTTCCAAGAATTGTGCTGCTGAGCCACCATGGTCCATCAGCGGAAGAGGACAACTCTTGACAGGTGGAAACTTCTCCTTGACAACCGCAGGGTCTTGATTTCTGTGTTAAGGATGCTATGGTATAGCATGCTGGACATTATTTTTCATCACACATAAACCAAAAACAGAAGAAGTTAGGTGATCAGAAGACTGAATAGGTGATGCACGGTTTGGATCCTTTGGTTGTATGAATCCACAACAAAATTTGGCAGGAAACGAGCGAACATCCCCGTCATTTTTAGAATGCTGCGGCTTAGATTCAATTTCCAAGACCACAGGAATAACATAGCAGCTATTCGGCCTGAGACGCATTCACCTTTTAGACTGCCTTCCACAACAACATGTGCGTGGCAAACAAAGTCGATGAGCTCTATCTTTCCCCCAACAGAGACAGCTGACACTGCTAGGGATGCACATGACATGGTGGTGATCAAATTGCATTCTAACAAACGCATGCACATCGCTGCATTAGACAGTTTTGTTTTTTTGTTTTTTTCTGTTCTGCACAATGAGCCATCACTGTCCCTCGCTTCAGGAGCAAGTACTCCGCACCCCTGCTGCTGTCTAATTCCAACATGATTGTTCCAGGTGTACATCAACAAGCCCTGTCATCCTAAGTCACGTGTGTAGCTGTGTATAAATATGATACCAAATAACAAGGTGACACCTCAAGTTATGGCATCAGAACAACTTTTTAAACCTCAGCCAATCAACTCGATATACAGCTAAGCCTAACTGACCTGCTGGCAGGAGCTCTGACTTTACCACAGGAGAAGCTAAAACATGTCCAACATGAATCACAGCCCGGCTGAATGAGAAACATGCCCAGGAAACAACCCACAACTTTTTGTGTTCCTGCTTTTATCAGAGGCAAACTTTTTTTTAATCGCGAACCACTCGCATGTCAGAGGCAAAAAAAAAAAAAAAGCTTGGGAAATCATCTCAATGAGTATGAAAAAGCACAACATAAGGTTTACATGCTCTCAATGTGGTTCCCATTTCAGCAGTTTGGACTCTGCATGCCATTCTCTGACTCTGTGCAGTGCAGTTACATCAAAACATCCCCTTTAAAGCCCCAGAGGATATACTGTGACACGGAGCTGGGTACTCTTTTAAAAACAGAAATAAAAAAACTTTACGAAAGTGTGCCTTCAATGGAAAAGGTGCAAAAGCTAGTCAGCATGATGTAAGGTGATTAAAACAGTCTGGCTATGGCTAACGCTACAGGGTCTTTTTTTTTCTTCTTCCCCCACTGGATTTCACTGTTTTTTGATTGTCAGAAAACACATGGGATACTTTAACAATATAAACAACGAAACTGGACTTCCCTTGTCCGAATGCAAACAGCATTTTTACAGAGATACATTTCAGTTCATTTGTTTTTAGCTTACATGCATGTCTCGGATGTATTGGCTCAATGTTTTGGACGGACACATTTTCAAATCACAGGCTGAAAACAAGACCATACTGTTAACCTCTTTATGACCTTATGTAGTTTGTTTCCTCTGTAACAGCCCCACAACCAGCGTAAGAGAACGTAATGTTACGCGATATTTTGTTATCAAACAGAGCGTGCACAAAACTCAGCTGTAAAAATTGTTAATTTAAAGTTCACAGCTCAATGCCCAACTTGTTTACGCCGTAATGCGCGAGTGTGGGTGTTTTTCGAAATAAAGTGGTCTCTTGATAAAGTCGGCATACCTCTCATTTTATGAAAACCATTCACAGTATTAAAATGTCACCTTTCAAACATTGATTCATACGTGCCACTTCTCGCTGGCGCCCTGCAACGCTGTACTGTATTCTGAAGGTACACAAATTGTTGACAATGCCGACGAGCTAGATTTAAATTTAAAATGCAGCTGACGCAAGAGCTGCCTTGTGCCTCGGATGTATGCCGAATTGAATGGTGGTACCGAACCTTTCATAAAATAACTCACTTAAAGTCCCCTGGCGTCAGAGTGTTTGCCGAGAAGCAAACAATCGTTGAATATGAAGATTTACGAACGCGGTCCGTGGCTTGATTCTCTCCATACAAGTGAACACGGCACTCAACTGGGCAGGAGGTAAAGCTTGTGAATTATTGCCAGCTTATTGTTAGCAAATGTCAACTTACTTTCTGTGCAACGCATCCCATCACGAAGAGTAGATATGTTGTCACAAACACATGTGCCCCGAGCGACGTAACACAACTCATTTTCCTGTAAGTGTTCCTGTTTTAATGCGACGCACAGTGAACCGTATCCCGCTCCTCCGCTTCCCTCTCATTCACCTGAAGTATCGGGAGCGCGCTTCCATCGTTCATGGGAGAACTCGAACACAGGACCAGACCCCTAGATAGAAACTGTCCCGTCCTGGCATTGAATAAATAAACACTGAGTGTGTGAGATTTATTGTAAAATCGGATTAAAAAAAAAAAAAAAAGAAAAAAGTTGTTATAATAGTATTGCATGACTGTAGGTCTGACAGACCCATTCATGACCATTCATGACCCTAATAATCATTCATTTTGCCAGTCTAGCAGATAATTAAGTAATAAATAAAAGTAAATAAAGGTTGTTTTTGTTTTTTTTTTTGCTTTTTGCTTTATGTCTGGTCTTAGCAATGCACATTGCTGTAATTGCTTTTAACCTATTACCTTATTCTTAAATATAAATTGTGCAATCAAAGTAGCTGTCTATGAATTAACATTCATCCTATTTCACATATTCTTTCAGAATTCCAAAGCAATTGACACAATAAATCATAAAGACTTATAGCCTAACTGTATTTATTTCTATCTTTGTATCCTAACTCTCCTTTCCATATTGTGTCAAGGCAGTCAAATCTAAGACAGTTTTTAGCATCTGTGTGCTTCTGAGTGAGACATCCCCCTTTTTTGTTTTCTTTGTTTTCTTTTTTTTTTTTTTTACATTCAAATGTAGATAAAAAATACACATCTTCTTTGGGGTTAAGTCTGAACCAGCCCACTTCATGTTGAGTTCTTCGATGATCAGAATGAATAGCCTACTTATATTTATTGACGTAAAGATAACACAGTAACACCTGCAGATTTCCCTCTGATCTGCTATTGCATTTAGAGAGTCAGAATGTAGGCACCACATCTCAGAGACTGGACTTCAAGATCCCCACACTATAACAAAATATCTTTTGCCAGTGACATTGAACATAGAAACCAAGTGTGGAAGCTCTTGTGTCATTCTTGATACTGCCACTAGATGGCATCAAGTACGACAGTTTGTAATCAGATACAGTGACTTTAAATT
This sequence comes from Acanthopagrus latus, assembly GCF_904848185.1. Classification (NCBI taxonomy): domain Eukaryota; kingdom Metazoa; phylum Chordata; class Actinopteri; order Spariformes; family Sparidae; genus Acanthopagrus; species Acanthopagrus latus. The sequence goes on along the minus strand of NC_051043.1, from coordinate 12,943,804 downwards.
AATCATTTTAATTAAGCCTTTTCATTAAAATTGCTGATTGGACCCTTGGCCTCATACTTTTATTTCCACTAAAAAAGCGGATCCTAGCAGTTTAACTGTGTGATTTGACAGGAGACTTGAATGTAGTGGGATGCCTGAAACTTCACACCTTTCACATGGATTGCTGTTTCTTGTCATCAGCTGTCTTATAGTGGGAGCACCTTTGGGGGACCCTGCGTTGGATGGTGTCCATTAGTACCTTGTGTTTGGGCATGCTAGGGTCCTGTTGTGAATGCTGTTGACAGGACCTTCAAGGGTGTCTGTGGTTGGGATATTGTCATGCATAGGGATATGCATGTACAGAGTAAAGAGAATTAGCTTTCTTTTTACACATTTAATTGCACGTCAACAGCCAACAGTTGAGCGCATTCATGCATGGTGACCTATTGTTATGTGCAATGTTATTAGAGAAAATAAATCATTATCATCATTATTATTTTTTGTATTATTATTGAACATTCTTACACACACAACCCCCAGACAACCAGTAATGATAAGAGAGTAGGCTGCATTATGCAGTTCAACCAGTTGTCCTATGGGGGACGATGGCAGATATTCTGAATGAAAAGGCCAATACAAATAGATCATTTTAACTAAAATCCTCTGTGTAATCCAGTATAATCCCATTACATTGAGTAGAGTTGTTACTGAGGTTTCTGGACGGCAACACATTCTGGCCTTTAATTCAACTCAGTTTAAATTTAACCTGTTCCTCCTTGTGTGAGTTAGGGAATGCAGACAATACGGGGCTCACAGCTCCAAGACACCTTGGAGTCAGCATTCAGCTGAGTGTGGGTCAAAGGTTAGCAGGGGACAAGGCCACTATAAGGACTAAAATGGAGCCTGACTCCTGTTCCAGATGGAGGATGATATTTAAACACGCACATCTCCAGAAAAGGATAGAGGGCTCATCTAAGTAATTTTGGAGTACAAGCCCGAAGGAGGGACAGTAACAGATTTGGTCATTTATGGGAGATGAACCTTCAACCCACCGCAGTGACCAATTAGGAGTAAGCAGGTACTGCCCAAGGGACTTTAAGAAGGGTCCCACGAGTAGAGACGGGGGATGGCACTTGGTAGAATTCCTAAGAGCGAAGGCGTAGGAGTTCTGATAGAGCAAGAAGGGCAAAAACGTTTGGCATTACTTTGCCCTAGATTGGAGAACATCAGATGTGTGGCCACACTCTGCTCGGGTGCTAGGCTCAAGCCTGTTTTAATAAAGATTGCTCTATCATTCCACCCAGCCTTGCCTCCGCAGAATTTTTAATCAACCTACTACACGCCGATACCTTTGAGGAAAACAGCCCAGAAACTACACTACATAATGTTGTCCGTATTAATGCAATCCGTGCATAATGTGAAAATATGGCGGCAGAATAAAAAAAACTGGCATCATCAGCTTGGAGAGGCACTTCTGGTGGCTGCTGCAGGATGCCACAGCAGAGAAGTAGGGCGCAGTTTTTTTTTTGTTTTTTTTTTAAACCAATATACCACATCCGACAGGTCTACCAGTATTGTCCGTCCCTTATTATAGCTCGTGTAATAAACGTCATTGCCAAATTCGTTTGTAACACAATCATCTCAAAGAATTGACATATTAGCCTTTCAAATTTTAAATCTAAACGCTGTCTGTTTACACAGCAGGGGTTCCGTTGTCTGACAAGCTTTACTTGCTTTTCCAGATGTGTATACGCCTTTCACAATACATCATAGGATGCACCCTCAGTTTGTTTCTAGTCGGACAGATAAGGGACGGAAACCAAACAGCCACGTAGTGAAAGGCGAAGCTCCGAAAGAGGTGAGAGGTTTATTGTTCTTATGCACGTTTGTCAAAAATGTCATTTTGTAATTTACACATGGGAGGTGTAACGTGCCTCGGCGACGGGGGGCAATTCGTTGATTTATTTAGCATATTTGAGAAATCACTCTCCGACACTGGCGCTGGCGGTTCCAGCTAGCGAGTTAGCACATTTAGCTTGACAGGTCCCGTCGTAAATACATCATGCTAACGTTAGCTGTCTCGCTCGCTAGCATTCCGAGCTAGTTTCATCCGCCTGCCTTTTAGTCTTTCTTCACTGTCATTGGTTTTATTTTAACTAATCAGTGCACGAGGGCCAAATAACTACTTTCACATGGACGTTTGCTAATGTCTGTCTCGTTCGTATGTCCTCAGAATTGGTGACTCCGGCAAATATAACGTTAGCTACACAACCCGGGAGTCAACGGGAGCTTGAGTGACAGATCGTTAGCAAACGTTAACTTTAAAGATGCAGTAGTTTTTAATACAAGTGGCATCACCTCTATTTGATCAGACAAGTGCATAATATCCAGTCATACAAGAGAGGGAACTTAATGCCATACCCTTTTTTTTAAAAAAAATTCTCAAAATGCATACCGGCCCTTACCTGACGATACATAGGTACAATTTGTAAGTATGGTTTGTATTATTCCGACGTGTATGTGTGCAAATGCGGCAAACATATACCATAAGTAGTAGCAGCTGCTGTCACAATGATACTGATGTTCTCCGCAATGTTATCTAAGTTAAAGAATGACAGTTGTTAGGTTTAGATTTAAATATCTGTGTGCTGATCGATACCGAGTGTGTCTGCCTTGTTCAGACTGTACGGAGCCGATAAAAAGAGAAATGTAAACCTGTCTGGTTTGGCCTGTCATATTTGCGAACAGAGATTGTTGTATCCACTTCTCTGTCTGTTTAAGTAAAGGAATTTACTGTTAGTTGCTATTTAAGCTATAATTAACGCGACGCAATCTACTTATCTACCAAGCCAGCTCATTAGCCCTTGGCTTGAGCTTATGTTTAAATTAAAGCAGCCTGTGTTGTTGCATAACATCATTACTGTCTTAAACAGATCCCTGCTGAGGAGCTACAATTCCATCTGTGATGATCTTTATGACATGTCATTCTCCAGACAAGAACTGTTGATTATAAACCCCATGTTAACATACTGTTTGTTCCTCTTTAGTGTTGTCTGTGTTCAGAAGTGTTCCTGGACACTGACATGCACCCAGCCAGCCTGCCTCCTCAGAAGATGGCCCTGTGAGAAGTTCTCTCCAAACCCACACCAGCAGTATTGTCACTGTTCAGTTTCTAAATGGAAAAGGATACTAACGAACCAGGAGCAACTCAGATGGAGGCTAATGCTTATCAAGAAGCCCATGTGATAAAATCCAAAGAGGGTGATGCCCATACTGTGCAAGATGAAACACAATTGAAGCAACAAGGGCAGGAGAACACACAAAATGCAAAAGGGGATACACATAATGGTAAGTACTGATGCTATCTCACTAACATAGAATTAGGGAAGGATGTCATTGAGTATGAGGGTGTCCTGAATGTGTGCTGAAAGCAAATCAAAGTGTGTCACCACACCAAGGTGCCAAAAGTTTACTGCAATGAAGTGGCAAATCTACAGTACTCAGTGAAAAACTCATTTTTTGGCAAGTATTGTAGCTGGCCTCAAACCTTGGGCTGCTGCAGTGAGGGCAGGGCCTCTGCATAGGGGACGTTCGCTCAACCAACTGTGTTAATGGGTGCCCCAAAGTTACTGTATCGTAAACAAAATGGCCAGGTGAATATGCAGATATTCTTATGCAAAAATTTCTGACACACACATGTGTATATGTAGCCCAGCATCAGGAAAGTAATGTTGCAATACATACAAGCCTCTTGGTTGTAAAGCCTTTCAGTTCTGTTTTAAAACAGAAATTATCATCCAAAGCAAAATCACAAGGACTCTGATTATTTGTGGACCAAGTAAATATTAATTAAATGTCATCTCATGTGTAGCAAACATGAACTTGGATAGCCTTTTTAAAAATATCGTTTCATTTTGTGTTGTGTGGCCTTTTTGTAACATATTCCTAGTAGAATGACTGTAATTAACTTGTTACCAATTCTTGCTCTCTGATCTGCAAAGTTCTTCATGCTTTAGGGCTATATCGGAGTCTTTCTTTTATCTAACACTTGCATCCTGCCATGCATGACCTGTTTTTGGTGGCTACTGCAAGGCCTGGGGCCTTCTACCGCTCCATGTTACACGGCTCTTTGGACTAATGTGTTAACTAGCTGCACTGAATTCCAATTAGTTATCACCACAGGGGTGCTATGCTTATACAGTGGTTAATATTCAGCAGAATAGAAAATAGGGCAATATGATAACTGAAAATATATTTCTGAAGCTTAGATATTTCTGAAAGGTTGGAAGACAAGATGTTTCTCTGAAAACTTGCTTTCTTTGCTTTATTATCTACTTCTTTATAACATTAAATATTCAGGCTAAATAAACATAATTGAAATGAAACGTCAGGATTGATTGACCTAATCCCTGAAAGTTTAAGATGACACGTAAAACATGTTTTCAGTGCCTTTTTTAAATGTGAATTCCTTTCAAGACTTTGAGCCCGAATTGTGCCCCTTGCTACAAGAGCAGGTGCTGCTAAATTGATGCTTCAGTAGCCACATGCTACATGAGTGTTTCCAGCTCCATTTGTTCACTTAAACTTTTATCGCTTGTCAAAGTTGCTCAGCCAGCTCACCAGGTGGGATAGCTTTTACTTTGCAGTCTACTCCACAAATGCTTCTCATGACTAATTGGCACATTCCTCTGGGCTTCTCTTCCTCCTTGCCTTTCAGGTCCTGTCAGTTCAGATGTGATGCCAAACGGAGACGGACTGGCAGAAGGCTTCGGTTCTGCAGGGGAGACCCACATAAATGGGTCCCTGGCTCCTACAGCCCCTCCCCAGAGCACCAGCTCCCCTGTCAACTCCAAGATCCACGAGCCCTCCGCAGGTGTGGCTTCTTATCCACCCATGATGCTAGAGAAGTCTGAGGGGGCTAGTGCTGAGGTCACGGTTCACACGGGTGATTCATTGCAGTCACTCAGACTCAGTATGCCTATGCAGGAGACTGAATTGTGTAAGCATAAACTCATGTGGAGTGAATGCCCCCTCTATACCCTTACATTTAACCTCATTTTACAGTGGGATGGTTTTGTTGGCTCATGTCTGCATCCTTGTTTAACTCCCTTGTGTTGTGTATTAACCGAACAGAAGGATTCAATGGCAATTTGTTTGAGTTGTTTTAGTCTACCTCCTTCCTGCAACCTGTAGGCATTTGATTGCTTGGTTAGAATTTGGGGTGGGTACTTAATTTGAAACCCAGTTTGGACTAATTTTGGAACTAATCCAAACTAATCCAAAAATGGAACTAATCCCTCTATTATTTTATGATTTTTCTTTATGTGGTATTTGATAGAAAGTTGCCTTGATTTACAATTATGAAATGTTATATTTTTAGGCTTTGCATAAACTGTGGTGATTGTGTTTGGCTTTACCTTGAAACTCCCACACAGAACATTAACATCACTGAACCAGTGTATATCTATACAAAGCATTTTCGAAAAGTGTTCGAAAAGGGCTCCAGACTAACTGTTCACAATGGTCACAGTCGTGCGCCTAAGTTTTTCATTCAGCACCTGCATATTAGGGCCACATGTGATTCTCAAAAAAATCAACCCAGAAAAAAATCACATGTGGCCCTATTCCTCTTCCGTATAGGTGCACCCAGTAATACATTTCAAAATTTCTAACACATTATGTAAATTATTTTTAACAGAAATAAAGGAAGAAATCACAGCACATGCAACAAGAACTTGCTGTACCTCAATTGTTTCAAAATAAATTTAATTTATGAAAATTCAGGTGCACCAATGTGTCCAGTGACAATGTTTAGTCGCACTAAGAGCCAATTTACAAATAGATACGGTGATGTTAAAGCACCAATTTCAATATATCTATGAAAAAGAATTAGCAGCTGTCAGGTAAAATGGAGAATGTTTAACAGGCAACCTCGCTTTTATGTAGTCATATACAAGGAGGATAGTGCAAGAATTTTTACACTGAATCAGTGATGCAGTGTCTTGTGTGTAGGAAGTGGTGCACTGTGTAAGGGAACATTTTTCCTACTTGTCTAACCGACATTTCCCCTCTAGCCAACCCAAAGCCATCACTGGAGATGGAAAATGAGGAGAAGATTCGCCTGGAGGCTCGCCGGCGTCTGGAGGAGCAACTCAAACAGTATAGAGTGCAGAGACACAAGGAGAGGGTGAGTGACTGGAGTAGCCTTTTCCTTTTAACTCACCTTCTGTTAGACTTTGAGATCCTCATGTTTCCTATTCCAGCTTCATCATTATATGAATGTGGAATTTCTCCATTATACAGTGGTTTATTTAGATGTGGTATGTACAGCATTCAAGTAATGCTTCATGCTTGATAGAGACAGCTTACGTAGGGTGCTAAATACACTTTTTTTAAAAAAAATGTATTACCCAGAAGATAAATAACTTAAGAGAGGCTGTAGATTTTCACTGTGGACAAATGCTCAACAATTTGTGGAAGTTTATCTCCAGATTATATGTGTGTATTTGTTCTTTAGTCTTTCTCTCACAGCAATTTAAGATTTAATCCATGATACAGATTTTGTCAGGATAGCAGTAGATGGTACATTTATTTTGTACCTCTTTCTAGTCCCATCGCACCACACCCAAGATCAGGCCGTTCAGCACCCTTGATCCAGAGCTCATGCTGCATCCCGAGGCTCTGCCCAGGGCCAACACTCTTGCCATGACCAAGGAGTATTCCTTCCTCAGAACCAGTGTCCCCCGTGGTCCCAAACTGGGTAGCCTGGGGCTTCCCCCTCCCAGGGAGAGAAAATCCAGATCACCCCGTCCGAGCAAGATCCACTCTTTGGCTGACTACAAGTCTCCTGAGAATGATGGTGGAGGTGGAGGTGGAGGTGGAGTAACAACGGCAGACAACACCATGAGCTCCCTCCAGTCCACCATCAGCTCAGTGTCCACTTTGTCTGAGGTCAGTCTGATGTCTGAGGGTAACACCTGTGAAACAGAGGCACAGCCTGGTGCTTTGCACCAGGTCGGGGACAATGTCTCAGAAATTGACGGCAGCGAATCAGGAACGAGGCCAGGGAACGACGGCAATGACAGCGACAGCTCATCTTACAGCAGCGCGTCTACCAGAGGCACATACGGCATGCTCTCTGCAGCAGTGGAGAGGCAGCGAGGGCCCTACACAGTGGAAGGGAGGGAGATAGCCCCAGAGGCAATGGGTCAGTTCCCCTCCCTGCAGGAGGTGTTGCAGGCCGCCAGTGAGGAGCAACACCTGCTGGAGCTGGAGCAGGAGAGAGAAGGGACGGCAGAGCCTCGCAGCCGAAGGGACAGTTTCTCCAGCAGGTATTTTTCATTACCAGATAAGGCAGGAATAAAATAATGACTATAAGCAGCAGTTTTAGACATGGTTTTTACTGCCAAATTTGAGCAAATATTCCACAGAGATACTATTTGATGTTAGTTAATTGAAAATCATTTGAGCCTGAAGGATGAGCGTTTCCATTTGTTTCAGTGTTTCTTTGGAGAGTTCAGTAATGGGCCACGATGAAATGCTGCAGGTGTTGAAAGAGAAAATGAGACTGGAGGGTCAACTAGAGTCTTTGTCATCTGAGGCTAATCAGGTAATGTAACATACTGATTTCTGCACATGTTTCATTCTGTGCTCTTTGCCACAATACATACAACAAATTAAAGTAATTGAACAGATCAAATTAGAATTACAGGCCTACCTCCAATAGAAAACTTTTCTTATAAATGCCTGGTACCACCTGCATTTGAGGTGATTAAAGCCCCCCCATAAGTGCTGACCACACTGTCCTGTCCTCTAGGCTCTCAAGGAGAAGACAGAGCTTCAGGCCCAGCTCGCTGCAGTGAATGCTCAGCTGCAGGCCAAGAAGGAGGAGGCGCAGTTCAGCCAGGATAAGCAGAGTGCCCTCACAACCGAGGTGGGCACGCTGCGGCAGAACTGCAGCAGGCTAGAGAAGGCCATGGTGGAACTCCAGGGTAGTCTGGAGAGCAAGAATGCCAGTCTGTCTTCTCTTAGCAATGACCTGAAGGTGGCTGAAGACCAGTACAACAGGCTGATGGGGAAGGTGGAGGAGATGCAAAACACTGTAGCCTCAAGGGACAATACAGGTGAGTGATGGAGACCCAGAGAGCTGAGTGTAACCATAACCCATATCTCCAGTTGTGTTATGATTTATTCAGTCAACCAATATGGAGAACATCCTGACATTTTATTTGTATTTCTGCTCTTGATTAAATGAGATTTTTTGGTCACTTTTGCAGTTCAGGATTTGCGTCAGCAGATGGGTGGTCTTCAGAGCCAGCTTCAGCAGGTCCAGCTGGAGCGCAGCACCCTGCAAAACCGATTGAAGACATCCCAGGCTGAAATCGATTCACTCCAGCAGGTCAGACAGTGGTACCAGCAGCAGCTAGCCCTGGCACAGGAGGCAAGAGTACGACTGCAAAGCGAAATGGCTAACATGCAGGTAAGGTTGATGCTAATGTGGTTGGTTTTTATATCAAAGCTTGAAATTTGACAGACAAGAGAGAACACTTTTGTTGTATTTTTTCCTCTCCCAGGCTGGACAGATGACTCAGATTGGTGTCGTGGAACATCTGAAGCTGGAGAATGTGACTCTGTCACACCAACTCACCGAGACCCAACATCGTTCCATCAAAGACAAAGAGCGCATTGCTGTTCAGCTGCAGAGCATTGAGGTATACTCTATAACATCCCTCACACATTAGTGTCATTATTCAGTCAAGGACCTTTGATAAAAGTATGTTTACTAAATTACCAAAACTAGAATGTGTTGGATTTATAGATACTATGTTACTCATCTGATGGATTAAATATTTTTTACTGTCTTTGACGTTTAGGCCGACATGCTGACCCAGGAAGCTAATTACAAGCAGATCCAGGATGCAAAATCCATGGTGGAAGACGATCTGCAGCACAAACTGGAGGAGTTTGAGGAAGAGCGAGAGCGGTTATTAAAATTGGCCAACACAGCCAGCACACTGGAAAGGGAACTAGAGCAGGTAGGCATGCCAAATGTAACAGTGATTTGTTTTCCACCTTGTATAGGCAGTAAAATTGTCATTGTATTCTGCTCTAAATTGCCTTTCACACACCGTCTCCCTTAGGTGAGGTTGACTCTTTCCCAGAAGGACGCGCAGCTACAGTCACTCCAGAAAGAGCATCTGGAGTTGATGCGCCAGCTGACTAGCACTCAGGAGAACCTGCACACCAAAGAGCAGACCATCAACCAGCTAGAGGCCCGCTACCTAGAGCTTGAGGCCCAGCTGGTCGAGCTGCAGACAGAGAGCAGCGCCAAGGACGATAATGTCCAGTACCTCCAGAATGAAAAGATTGTCCTGGAGGTAGCGCTGCAGGCAGCCCGGGCTGACAAGAGCCAACTTGACGAGAATGCTGAACGGCTTGGAGAAGATGTTCTGGTGGCTTCAGATGTCTTGGATCAGCTAAGACAAGAAGTCCAGGTCAAAGCCAATCAGGTATGGAACTAGTGGAAAGGTTAACACACCGGTGAAACCAAAGATAAAGATGTGAAAAAATAACCAGTAACCTAAAAGACATTGCTATCATGTAGGCTTCATTATATTCCCATCTACTTCTATAGTGACATGTTAAATTATGGTCAGTCAGTTTGTACAAAAGTTCAAGAACTGAAACTCAATCAAGTAGCATTTTATTGTACATTTCTTCATTGCCTCCTCACCAACATGAAGTGAATAACAAAGGGCCTTTGCTTTGTTACAGATTGAAACTCTTCAACAGGAAAATAGCTCCCTCAAAAAACAAGCTCAGAAATTAAAAGAGCAGTTCCAGCAACAAAAGGTAAGCCCTCTCCCTTGCTCTTATGTAGGATCATGTCCATCTCTCTCGTATTGGGTAAAGATGGTAGAAAGCAGGGAGACATGTAGACTTTGCATACATTTATAAATGTCAGGAATGTACCAGCTGGCTTTGGCTGATGCTGTCGTGGGAGGATGTATTGTAGAGCCAGATGGCTGTTGTCTCAGAAGAGTACTGGTTGACACGCCTCAGTGGATTTAGCAGTAGTGAAGGCTGCTCATTTCCCACTGACAGACTGTCATAAAGAGGGCGGAGTTTATTGACAGGATGACAGAAATGTCAATTGTATTCAGTTTCTTTCAAGACTTATGTTTTTATAGACCCTAATGCATGAGTCTGCATTAACATTCATCTGAGTCCATCAAACTGTAACATACGAAAAACAAAAAAAGTTCAGATGCATTGTCAACAGTCTGATATGTCTTTCCACTGCATTTAAAGTCAGTACATAAATGGTGTGAGGTACTGCAGCATGATTGATGAATTACTTGTTAAAAGTGTACAGGATACTGAGAAACAAGTAAGATGAGGAATTTGCTGTCAGCATTTAAAGATGTTTTGTCCATTTTTGATTTGAAGAAAAGCAAGAAAATTTAATCTGAATCTTATTAATCAAATGCAGGCACACACATGCACATCCATACCCGCATTCAAATCTGTAGTGCAATTTGAATGTATTTAATAGCTAATAGCTCCGCATCAACAGAAACAATCTGTATCACAGCTTTGCTTTGGTGGTTTCATGTAAGATTTAGTCAAATTTCAAGTTTCCTTTTGTATAATATGTGTGATGCTGCCAGTATGAACAAACAAGTTTGTTTGGAATGAAAATCCTGTACTATAAAAATAGGGTACAGTATGTGTGTGACTTTCCTTTTTGTGAAATGTATCTGATGCTTATTCAAGCCTAGAAATGATGTAGTGTGGGATTGAAATCCTTTTGCAGCTCTCTTGTCATCTCTGTATCTCCAGTAATTATGAAAAGTCTTTTACCTTCTGTCTCAGTCACAACTCCTTAAGAGGAGCGAATTCTCACTTCATTAGTCAGACACACAGTTATTGACTTTCCAGGTGATGGTGGAAGCCTACCGTCGGGATGCCAGCTCCAAAGATCAGTTGATCAGTGAGCTCAAGTCCACCAAAAAGCGTCTGTTGTCGGAGGTCAAGGACTTGAAACAGGAGTTGCTGGCCATTCAGGGGGAGAAGCAAAACGTGGAGCTAGAGCAGGCCCGGCTTCAGAAGGAGGTGGTCAGAGTCCAGGAGCAGATGAGCAACATGGAGGCCCATCTGCAGGCCATTCAGACAGAGAGGGATCAGCTTGAAACCCAGATCCAGGTAACAATTAATACATGATACATACTTTAACAACAAAAGTAAATGTTGGATGTATTAAAAGCAGGTGGAAGTGAACTGTTTTAGTGTGAATCTTGTTGTAATTTCAAGTGTTTGGATTTTCCTCCCACCTCAGACTCTACAGTTTGATCGAAGCCAGTTAGCAGCTGTAACAGAAGAGAACGAAGGCCTAAGGAAACAGGTGGAGCAGTTGGAGGGAGAAGCCAAAAAGTGAGTAATTTGCTGCATTAGAGGTTGTGGGAGCTTGAACGATTCCCACAGTAATGACTTGGACCATGATGCATATCTCTGTTGTCAAGTGCTATTTATAAATACAAATAGAAAACATTTCTTATATAATTCCTCATCTCCACGTAGACATATGAGTCAGTACATGTGGTGTGGAAAGTACATCCACAGCATTACACACTGTGTTATTTGTACCTGTCGATTAAATGTGATCTTAAAGAATACAGTTTGCCACATCCTCCGTTCATATTTATGTATTTATTGTCTTCTGTAGAGACAACCTGGTCTCTCCATGGAGATTTTTAATTTCTTAATGTCTCATGCATCAAATAGGGCCATCTCAGAGCAGAAGGTGCGTGTGAAACGGCTGGGGACTGATTTGACCAGTGCTCAGAAGGAGATGAAGGCCAAACACAAGGCCTATGAGAATGCTGTGGGCATCCTGAGCAGGAGGCTCCAAGAGGCTCTGACTGACAAGGAGACGGCCGAGGCAGAGCTGGTCAAACTTAAGGCCCAGGTGTCAGATGGGGGAAACAGCCAGGCCTTACAGGTACTTTATAATCTGGTAGACCGCTAACATTCACAGCAACAACACATAGTTTAGCAATGTTTTATGCAGTGAGCATAAGTAAACCATCATAGTTTGAGAAGTGTCAGCAGTGCATCTTGCAGTGTGTAGGCTCTCATCCATTTACAGTTCTTAGCAACTGAAAGAAGGGTACGGTATTACCATTTTAACACCAAAATGAGCATATATATGCAGGTTTGTTTAACATGGACAAACTTGCTAAAAGTTAACCCCTTTCACATTGCCAAAAAAAACATGAAACTGTAGAAAGTAGCATGTCATATAACTAAATCCAGAGGACATGAAACTTGATTAGCGACACAATTAAATAAACAATAGAGCATAATATGAAATAATCTGCTTTCTTTAATCATCACATGGTATATATTGTCTACTATAAGGTGGTGGGGATACAAGGTCTAAAATACCTGCTTTTCTGTCACTGAATGTAGTCTAGAGATGTTGATCTTGCCAATGTCAAGCAAAAATTGGAGAATAAGTAATATGTATCATTCCCAATTCAGCTTAAAGAGTATACGCCCAAAAAAACAATAGCAAGATATTAAAAAAAAAAAAGTTGAGTTGAGTTATAGGATAGCCTTCCATCTGTCCTTTTGCTTGAGTTATATCTTTATCATTTAGTCACCTTTTGACATCTGCTAAGTGTATATAGAAATATAGTGTGATCTTATTTGTCATCCAGGAGAAGATTAAGACTCTGCAGGCTGAGCTGCAGGTTGTGAGCAAAAGTAAGACCATGCTAGAGAAGGAGCTGCAGGAGGTGATCACCCTCACTTCCACAGAGCTAGAGGAGTACCAGGAGAAGGTCATGGAGCTTGAGGATGAGGTGAACATTAATCATTTTCTGTCCCCTTGTGTTACTTCATCATTAAGGTTTTTGAACAGCTTTTTCGTCTAATAGGAAATTAATGTTTATATATATATATTGATCCCAACCCTGGATGCGCAGCATTTTAACATTTCTGTAATCACTCGGTTAATGTATGATATTTACTGTTAATGACATGAACTCATTTCACAGCTTCAAGAGTCTCGATGCTTTAAGAAGCGGATTCGAAAGTTAGAAGATGCCAACAAGAAGCTCGCGCTTGAGCTGGAACATGAAAAAGGGAAATTGGCTGGATTAGCACAGTCCCACAATACACTGCGGGAGCATTCCAACATTTTGGAGACTGCCTTAGCTAAGAGAGAGGCAGATCTTGTCCAACTTAACTTGCAGGTAAAAACAATTGCTTACATCTTATAATATTGATGTATTTTGGGATTACACCTGTCTGTTGTTCTGTTACCTGGACACCAAATTACAAAAATCTGGTTAAGATATTGTGCATTTTTGATTTATTTATTTTTTTATATGCCATTTCGTTGCCTTTCAACTCTTCTCTAGGTTCAAGCTGTTCTGAAGCGTAAGGAGGAGGAGGACCAGCAAATGAAGCAGGTGGTGCAAACTCTGCAGCTAGCCTTAGAGAAAGAGAAAACCAAAGTCAAGGACTTGAAGGAACAGGTAGGAGATCTGAGCTAATCATCTGGTCATTATCATCTTGCCTTTCAAATGATTCTGAAGGCTGTCATTTAGATATTTCAGACATTGATACATCTGAATATTTATGTTGAGCACAAGGCACATTAGCAAGTCTCGTTAGAATATAAAGGTTAGACAGCTCAATTGTTACCTGGATCAATTGTAAATCTACAGTAGCTTTTATCTTTAATCTTTAAATTTTTTTGGATTGTAATGATGTGATATGTCCTTCAGGTGGCAGCAGCAAAGGCTGAAGCAGCCCACAATAGACGGCACTACAGGGCGGCCATGCTGGAGCTGTCAGAGATCAAGAAGGACCTACAGGCCAAAGAGGACCTGGTCAAAGTGCTACAGAGTGAAGCCCACAAACTACAGTACGTGCATTTGCCTGATAGAAGAATACATTGACTTTTGGCACTTTGAATATGTTATTGTGTTGCAAAATGTATAGTTTTTGTACATCCTACCACTTATTTATCTCTGAATGTGTCATACTCGCAGGGCTCAGGATGAGCAGCACTCTCAGGAGGTTTCCAGGTTTCAAGAGGAGCTGTCTGAGGCCCACTCACAGCTCCAGATCCTCCAGAAACAACTGGACGAGGAACTGGCAAAGCAACCCCTCACTAACCAAGAGGTAAGGATTCTGAACAAGCATTAGACTAAAGTATTTTGCTGATCATGAGTCTGATTTAAACATATTGATTAAGAGAAGCCTTGGTAGTCCTCTGATCCTCTGATTAGATAGATCCATAGATGGATAGAAGATGGTAGATATTAATTGACCTAAATTGTCTATAACACATTTGACCAAATTTTTTATTATGCTTTTTGTCTTACAGTTCCAGTCCATCACTTGTTTTTATTGTGGACTAATTTCAGTGACACTAATGTCTAACGTTGACCACTTGTTCAGGTTGAGGACTTGAAGTGGGAGCTGGAGCAGAAGCAGAGGGAGCTGGAGGCTCAGAAGCAGCAGCTGGAGATGATGGAGCAGTGTCACCACAGGGAGCTGGACAACCTACAGAGAGCTCTGCAGGCAAGTATTCACTTTATTGTAAAAAATGAACAAAACACTCCCAAGTATAGCTTACAACTCACCTAGAAGTTAAAAGAAATACAGTTTAGCTGTATTTGCAAATGTACAGGAGTACTTAAAGTAATCAGTGTCTAAAGGGAGATGAAGAAAGAAGTAAGCATTATAGTTATTACTATCCAGTCTTTTGTGTCATTTGTGCCACATTATCCTTTTCGGGAGGGTTTGGAACAAACAAAGATTATTTCTATGTCTCAGAACATCAAGGTGGAGCTGGAGTCAGTGCAGGAGGACCTGAACAGCACCAGGAAGGACAAGTTCATGCTGCAGGCCAAAGTGGGTGAGCTGAGGAACAGCATGAAGACGGTCCTTCTGCAGAACCAGCAACTTAAACAGGACCTCAAACAGAGCCGCATAAGGAAGGTAAGGAACATTATTTTCCTATGTGAAAACTTGTTTTATCCTGTGAAGGTTTGAGTGTTTTTTCAAACACTTTGCAGCCGCAGCTCCATTTACTTACTTACTTACTTACTTACTTACTTATTTATTTATGTATTTATTTATGTATTTATTTATTGGATAGGCAGATTAAATGGTATTTACATTTTATACATCATTTACACCAGTATATCTAATGAGCTAGTGTCAGCCTATAAACTTGGCCTACTCATAAGAGTTTAATGTTAAGTTTCTCTTTAATTGACTTCTCTAGCATTAAAGCACAAAAATATCCAAAATACTTTGTAACTGAAGTAACAAAAAAATAGTATTTCAGTATTTTTTTCATTAAACAAGGAAAGCAGTGAGTTCTGGCTGTGTACAGCTTGGGTGTACCCGTTAATTTCTGTGAGTAATGCTTTCAAAGCCACCACCCTCTCGTTAGAAAGATTTAAAAGGCTAGGGTGAATATAATGCCAAATAGGAAATGCCTGCTTCGGATAAATGACTAAATCCGTTCCTGTAATGATGGTTTTGTTTGGAGCAGCAGCGCATGGAGCTGAAGAGTGAAGGGAACCCATCCAACCCAGTGACGCCAGTTAAGATCCCAGACTGCCCAGTGCCTGCCACCCTATTGGATGAATTGCTGAAACCATCAACTTCTGTCAATAAAGAGCCCCTCAACAACCTGCACAACTGTCTGCGGCAGCTCAAGTATGCCTATTGTTTAAACCATCAGACTTGGTTACATTATTGATATTTCTACATGAGGCTTTTTGTTGAAACTCTCCAAAGAATACCAGAATACATGTAATGCGTTGCTTGTTTTTTCTCAGGGAGGAGATGGACAGCCTCCAAAGGCAGATGGAGGAACACACAGTAACAGTACATGAGTCGATGAGCTCACTGACGAACACAGAGGAGGAACTGGCTCAACTGGATCTTCAGAACAACATCTCCAAGTCATCAACGCCACTTGACAACATGGTGGTGGAAAATAACAATGAAGCAGAACAGCAGCAATCATAACAGAAGAACTTTTCTCAGGCCAATAGAGGGAGCGTGGAGTTTTATCCACAAAGGCACTTTTCAGCCCCTTATTCCCTGTATCTTTTCTTAACAATTGCTGCCAACATTTGGCATTTTCCCATCAGCACAGAAGTGCTTTCACAGAGTAATACTTTGTATACCATGGCTTTATTCTTTCCACTTTATTTGACGGTTGTTTATATTTTTTGTTATGCTATTGTCAAATTTATTTATTTTTAGTTAAGAAATAACAACTTATCTGACAGCCTCTCCAAGAGCCCCACCCTCTCCACCCCCCTCAGTTGTTATAGATACAAGTACGGTGTAGTTGTTGTTCTGTTGGGCCAGTTTTCCCCATCTGAGTCAGCAGTTTTCCTCACTAAAAAGGATTCAGTCATCCACCTCCTCGTAATAGGAAGTCAGTGTCTTTGATGCTGCTTGATAACGGCTGACATTATTTCAGAAAGTTTTTTTTGGCGACAGAAATATACTAGACTGGCTATGAACTGTTCTTCCATTTCTTTGTGCCTGTGTATGAGTGAAGTGTCTCATCTATGATTTTAACTGGCATGGTTACACATCCACGTGGTTTCCAAGCTGTTATCGATGAATCATCATCTCTCCTTTTCATGATGTCAAAAGTCATGCACAATTGCGGTCAGTTTCTTTTGTATTGCCTTGTTAAAATGCAGTGTTTTCTTACATTTGTTGTAACCATATCACCTTGGGTTCCAAAACTCTAAAAACATTAATTTCAGTTATGTATGGAGGTGTTCTGTCTAGCATGGACTGCAGTAATTTGTACTAAAAAAAAGCCTTAAGCAAACTTTGATATGCTGTAAAGGACTAAGGTGGTGTGAATGAACGTATTATGCTTAGGGTGTGTGCGAGATGTAATGTTATATTGTATATGTGTGCAAATCCTTACTGAAGAATGGTTTATTGTAAAATAAGTGGGTCACATCAACTGACATCGCACACTAGATGATCAAAACTGACAGAGAAAGTTGTAGGATGTTACTTCTTCTAACAGCAGGTGCAATCAGATGTGTTCACTTTCTGTTACATTCGGTACATACTGTATTTACAAAAAAAAAAAAATGACTACCCCTGAATCAGATTCTCTATTTGTTTTATGGGGAATAGTTAATTGTTTCCAGAGTTTAATATATGAAAACACTTCCTTTTTGTATGATTGTAAAGTCATCTTGATTATTTAATAGTGGAACGAAGATGAAATGCAAGACTTCAAACCATAACTCAGAGCAGATGGTAATTCTGATGCACTAACATGTCAGTGTAGAGGGGTCATTGAGGTGGTACAGCAGCTTTCTGCATGCAACTCTGCGGCAGCTGCTCATTCCCATACTAAAAAAACAACAACTTTATTTTAACACCATTGTATGCTCAACAATATCCAAAGGGACAATACATCGTTTGAGGTGAATGCTTATTGAGGCAAATAACAAATATATTGATATACTATACTGAAAAAATATTTTGGACTGTATCTTCCAAACTACCTTAAACTGTGTTTTTAGGTAGTATATAATAACAATTGCGAGAGTGCCAGGGCTCAATGCATAAACCTTGCTGTTATCTGCTTTTTGTTTTTTTTGTTTTTTTTTCAAAGGTTGGAATTGATTCATTCCTGTTTTAATATTTGTGCTGGGAGATGTGATTGTATTTATCATAAAATTGCACTATTCATCTGTCATAACACTGTGTGCACATTCTGTGAGTGTTGTCTACAAAGCCTTTCTGAGTGTGTCAAGTTCTGTCCATTTCCCCCACATTTAAGCCGTCATTTTGATCAGGCATTATGTTAGACAAACTCGGGTCCTTGCTCTCTGCATTTTGAAACCGTAGCGGTGAGAAGACACCTAGCAGCAGCAGCAGCAGCCGGGAAGAGAGGAGGTAGGCATTGCTAAAAATGATTATATTTTCACAAAAAGTGTACAGTTAATACAGTTAATTATGATGCTTTTCAGGACGGTAGCCCGGTTAGAGCAAAAAAGCTTGTTCTCAATGTGCCAAACAACGTATCGTATTGCTAACCGGTGCCATGAGTGATTAGCTTTTTGCCTTGCTAAGTGGCTAATGACAGTTAGCATGCTTTCCTAACTCAGTTTCCTAGACTGGGTCGTGAAACTAATATTACTGTAATTACTTTGCCTCCACCTTTTAATGGACGTTCAGGTCTTATACAAATAAATTGGAGGATCGGTCTTGTCTTGCTGTTAGCTTGCCTCATACATGCCTTACCAAGTTGGCCTGCATGGATACGATTGTACCAACATGAATTTTATTTAGCTTAGTGTTTTTACAAACATTGTATGGTTACCAATTCGTCATTTTCATGTGTTTTTTTGAAACAGGCCAAAGTGGTGTAACCCCAGAAAAACCTTGGCATGAGTTAGCTAGGTTGTCATTTCCTTGGATTAGTCACGTCTGATAGGAGAACATAATGCTACATTCAAAACTTGGGGATAGCACGTAAATATAAGACACGTATTCCTAACAATGTTTTAAGTCACTTTCAGCTGAATGTGTGCTCGTTCTTGTCATTGACCAGTTTTGTGAAATTAAAATCTCTCCTTTAATGTTGAGGAGAGGCACAAGAAATGTGTGATTTACAAGAACAAGTTATGTGAACTGCTTTTGTTTTCATATGGTAGCACACCCTAACCCTAATTAACGAATGTAGGCTTGTTACAGAAATTGGCGTGGTGTAGACGGTGTGCAGTGGTGGCGTTTTTCAGTATAATGTCACATACCGGTGTAGGGTACCTTGCATATTATCAAATGCTAGATAAATAAATAAATAAAAGTGTATAATCTAGTTTGTGTAGCTGCCTTTCACCTTCAAGTCGTCTATGTTTGAGTTTTCCCACCGGTCGAGAATGCAGCGTGCGCCCTCCCTTAAAACTGAGCATGCGCACAACATGTTGTAAACAATGAGACTATTCCAGACCGTCTCAAGCTTTGTGTCTGTCCAACACTTTATCTGTGCAAAACTAACAACGATTTTCCACAACTCTGCGTGTATTAAATAAAAATGTTTCTCGGTAAGTATATGTGCTCATTTGTAACCAAATGTCATCACGCACACTTGGATTTTATCGGCATCATCACCACGAAGACGTATCAAATTTGTTACGTTACAGCTTGAAAACCCACCTCGAATGGCATACTTGGGCGTGACAGCATGCGATGAACCGACTAATAATGCCTTAATTTACCCAGCTCTCTACATATCTGTAATCGTTAATATTCCTGCGCGAACTCTGTGCTTCACTCTGCCAGTTTAGATTTTCATCGGAGCAGTTTCCCTCATGCTAGCTTTGTCAGGCACACTCCCCGGCTGCTAAAGCTGACTTGTTCGTTAGCAAGCTAGCTAGCAGGTGCTAGTCTCACATTAATGGGGTTCGGTTCGGCTAAACTGTAATATGTCGAGTTAGTAATATGGGTGTATGGAACTGAAATGGTGCTGTCTTTATTGCATCATAATGACTCGTAGTTGTGAAACACGGTGTTGCCATTGAGCAAGCGAGAGCTGTGTAAAAGATTTGTGCAGCCTTCCTGGAAATACTATATTTGGCATTGAGGGACAAGTGTTCACTTCTTGGTACAAGCGGCCTGTTACACATTTTTACAAATGTGTGGCAGCTTGTTGTAGCATAAAGATAATGGTTGGCATTTACTGTATGGGCATGCAGAACATTTCCAGGCTCTTTGATTGCTGATTATTGGAATTATAGTAGAAGGTAAAAAACCGCTAAGATTACTTTGTAATTTAATGTATGGTTTCATCAATGTTTTTCTTCCTGTGCTAATATTAGTTTGATGAGTGCCTCCAGTGTACAGTAAATAATACCAAGCTTAATTAAGTTATGTGTTCAGACAGTCAGGCACTTGGTAATGTTGGATTGTTTTTATGCCCTGAATTTGTGGTTGATATTTGTGTGTAATGGTGGTGAAGCTGTATGGATGGGGAAAAATCACAACAAAAACAAGAATACCTTTCGTTACTCACCTGTCATCTTGTCGTAACATTTATTACTATGATTTTTTTTTTAAATTGGCAAAGTTCAAAGTATTGAAGAAATCATCCTGGAATAAATCTGAATTTGTAGCTTTGTTAAAGTATAAATTGTGAGGAAAAAAAACGGAAATTATGATTCTTGATATCTGGAGTGGCAGTGGAACACAACAAAGAGACCAACAACAAGTATCACATTTTTTGACACCAGGGTTGTTTTGTTTACTGACAGCTGCTTGTCATGATTGCTGATGTGTAATGTTTTCTGTGTTGTAGGGAGCTGAAGCATGGAGGCGGTTCTGAGCAGGCTGAGGGGGCTAAGTGCTGATGAACTGCGCGAGGAGTTTGCACGTGCAGGCGTCAAGTGCGGCCCCATCACAGCTACCACCCGAGCCACCTTTGAGAGGAAGTTAGCCCGAGTCCTGGCTGGACCCGAGAGCAGTGCCACTGAATTGGACAGCAGCTCATCAGCAGGCGTCTCGGGCAGTGCGACCGCTGTTGCTGATCACGGCAAACCAGTGTCATGTGCCACCTTAGCCGTTGCAACCAATACTGCTGCAGCAAGCAGCAAGCCTACTGAGACTGCAAGTGAGGAGTTGGACTTTGGCTACGGAATAGGTCTCAACCCACCAGAGGAAGAGGAGATCTCAGCAAAGACGTCTTCACATAGTTTAGCTGAAGGCAGTAACTCTCAATTCAAAACAGAAATCTCTTCAAAGCCAGCACAAGTGTCTCCAACATTTTATTATGGAGTATGTCCACTGTGGGATGATGTTTTGGCTAGAAATGGTAAGAGACTAATTTTTGTGTGTGTGGTGTCATACAGACTTCAGAGTTACATACTAAATGTTTGCGAAAGTTACATCTCACCTCAGAAATAGTGTATTCAAAAATACTTTTAAACCATGATTAGACCTCATATGAATTTGTAAATCCCCCATCATCTCTCACAAATAAATCCACTGGCACCCAAACACCTATACAGTTACACCAGTAAATCAGAAGGAGTGATGTTGAACACTTGTTCTCCCATAGTCAAGATAAAAAGAAATTCAACTTGTTCACATGACAAATGAGTTGATTTAAATAGTGCAGTTCTCACGATACTCAATTTTTCATTGAGATTTTTGTTTTGTTTTGTTTTTTCTTGTGTGTTTAATCATGGGGTTTATTGATTCTTTTGGGGTGTTCTGGTGGGGCAGATTCTGTCTGGTATGACTATGGGATGGAATCATGTGATAAATTTATCAATTTGATGTCAATTATCAAAAACTGAATTTAAAAAAAATCATAAAACCAGTTTTGCCTAATGTAAAATACACGACTACTATGAACACTATTTTGTAGGTCATTGTAGGTTAAACTTTTTAAACCTTTAAACCAGTTAGCCAAAACAGTTTAAACCACTGACAGGTGAAGTGAACAACGTGTTAATGTTCTTTGACACGTAACGCCCCCCCAAAATCACAGAAGGTGAAGTACATCACTCATGGCACAGAACTCCATTACGGCAGAACAAGTATGATCCATGGAACCTTCACCTTGCCACCCACAGGATCCAAATCAGCCACAACCTAAAAAAAATCACTGACAGCAATCAGTCATATTGTTAAAATGTTGTTTTGGTTGTTGAGTCTGTGGTTTTCAGTCTTTGGTGGATTGGTGTATACTGACTTGAGGCTAAAGTCCACCTTAAATGGTTACCATGTTGCTTGTTTGTCTATTCATGATATCATGATGTTGTTACTTTCTATATTTGTTTTGGAGAGAAAGTTCCCATAAACAAATAAGTAACTGAGGTTGATGTAGTCTGGCATCCACATGTATTTGTTTAGTGGATGAAAATGTGTTGCTATTTCTTTGGTGGTAGGTACCAGGGCATTAGAACTTCCTGACTGCTCTGGAATAGAGTATTGATCACATTAATCTTGAGTAACCACAACAATCAATGCCCGTAATGTTAATCTGACAGGGCAGTCTATTATTGCAACTCATCCTCATCAGAATACGACTACAAGCTGACCCCATGGAAAAGTAAAGAATGCAAAAAAAAAAAAAAAAAATCCCTCACAGTTACATTACATTTACAAACAGTAATGTATGAATCAAACATCAGGAGCACATCATGAAGAAAAAAATGAAAATGGAAAAAAGCTGATTGACCCAAAGACTGTTTTTCTTTTGTCTGTAGAGAGAGCACATGTCTACACAGACAAGAAAGATGCCCTTCAAGCTGTAAAGATGATGAAGGGCGCCCGCTTCAAAGCCTTTCCTATCCGTGAAGATGCAGAGAAGTTTGCTAAGGGGATCTGTGACTATTTCCCCTCTCCCAACAAATCTACACCTTGTGTATCTCCTGTCAAACCAGGCCTCGTCATGGGTAAAGGTAAGTAGTTATGACGTGGACACAGAGCTCTCAGTAGAACAGCCCTCTGTTATGTATTTTATTAGATGTCTAATCTAGGTCTCATCAAGGCATGGCACACTGATCTTTTGGGTCATGGTAGGAGGCCAGTGCTCTCAGTAACATGCACAATAGAGAGCTGCAGGCTTAAAGCTGAAGTGAATTGTTTCCTGTTGATAGAACGCTCTTTCTCTTATTACATTTGCTTGAAGTAATTTATTTGCATATTTCTCCTGCCTTTAATTCAAGTGCTGATCATTGTAATGATGATTAGTCATAGCCTTATCAGGTGTAATGGTGTCTGAGATGTCATCTGACTAACATGAAAAACTAAACTGATGTACGGGGCCTTGAACAATATTTGAACTGCTTGTCTCCTCTCCCTCTTCACACCAGACCACATGGAGGTCGATACCATCAACCGGGAGCGGGCCAACAGTTTCAAGAGCCCACGCACCCAGGATCTCACCGCCAAACTGAGGAAAGCTGTGGAGAAGGGCGATGAGGTGGCCTTCAGTGAGCTGGTGTGGAACAATCCACGCTATCTCATTGGCTCAGGTGATAACCCAACCATCGTGCAGGTGAGTCACTTCCTTGCTGTCTTTACATTTGTTTATTGCAACTTTCTGAACCCGATTCATAAACATAGAATGAATATAAGGCAGCATTGTTTGAACTTGTTACAGTAGTACCGTTAGAGTTTTCACAGACTTTGAGAAACTACATGATATTTATAAAGATGCATTACCTTATTCATAATGATGTCATTTGTTTATATGTAAATGTCTTCTACATATCTGCACCAACACTTACAGCTGATGTCCTTGTCAAGCTTGCAGTTGCTAAGATGAATGAGAAAATGACTTGATATTTATGTGTGTAAAGAATATTGCCTCTCTTCTTCCATTCTTATTTGTTTAAAATTCAAAGCATTACATCAGTCTGTGGAAGTTGGTGTAAAACCTTAAAATGTGATGACACTGTTAAATAAATACCAAAATTGGTTTCTGAGAACCTGGGGCTTAAAAATTAAATGTTGGATAACTTCAGCCGGTGAATGTAAGGTCATGCTGCTTTTGGACAAAATTATCCTTTCCTGTTGACAGGAGATTAAAGAGGATTACGTCCTGATCCATACAGTTGTTTGTTGTTTTTGTCTGGTTAGGAGGGCTGCCGGTACAACGTAATGCATGTTGCAGCCAAGGAGAACCAGGCAGGAGTCGCCCAGCTTCTGCTCGACACCTTGGAGAACCCAGAGTTTATGCGCCTCATGTATCCAGACGACCAGGAAGTAATGCTGCAGAAACGTATCCGCTACATTGTAGATCTTTACCTCAACACTCCAGATAAGGCTGTAAGTTCTTACCATATGGGTTAAACCAGATTCAAATAGAAGTTAATCGGGTTCATAATGCGTTTTGCTTTGTTTGTATGTATGTTCCAGGGCTTTGAAACACCACTCCACTTTGCCTGTAAGTTTGGGTGCCCGGACATGGTCAATGTCCTGTGCTCACATCCTGACATCGATAAGAACTGCAAGAACAAGGATGGCCAGAAACCTTGTGATGTAAGGAGTTCTATTTTTAAGCCTTATTTAACCAAGTGACAAGCACACCGAATAAGAAAACCAATATTGTTGTTATTAAGTAGAAAGTATTCTGGTGTACTGCACAATACTGCTGAACACTGACATCCTGGCAGTAGTTACTGAGAGGAGGTATAGCTTTACAGCACTCAGGTTTTGAAGCCATGACCTTTTAGCTTGCTTTTTAAATCTTTTGGCAACAATCTCTCATTGCACATAGAGGGCTAAACATAGATGAGCATGAGCAAATTCTTTCCCCTGCTAATCCAGCAGCAGTTGGATGTTGTCAGCTGTACATATATCCACAGTTGTTCTTTTTTTTTTCTTTCCACAGCTTATTTGTAGCAGGAAAAATAAAACTCAAGAAGTGAAACAGAAGATAAGTGACTATTTAGAGGGTAAGGACACAGACATTTCTTAAGCATTACAGGTTTTTGTTCATATTCTCTCCTGTTTTTCTGAAGGACACATGCAAGTGACGTTTAGTATTACTCACACACACAGAGCTGGTTAAACAGAAGCATCATGTTACATCGTGCCATTTTGACTGTGCCACCTCAGCCTTGCCTTTTCTCTTTCTGTCCTGTTTGTTGTGGTGACTGATAGTAGTAGCAATTATAAAACATCATTAGCAGGTAGGGGTGTCACAATGTTGGTGCTTAATCGAAAGTTGATCCAAATGAGCTCAATTTTCAATCATCAAAAATGTCCCGGATCCTTTATTGATTTGGATGTGGGAAGAGGTTTTACTCGGGACAGATTTGAGAAACCGAGCTCTCTAACAAACCGAAGCCCTCATTGAAAATGCTTGTGGCTATCGTTCTGTAAATTGCTGTGGATAGAACTCATGTCTATGGAACATGTAATCTAAGCGTGAAATTGTCCATTGGCTCACAGATCGCTGCTATATCCCTTTGCTGAGGGCAGCTGACAACACCACTCAGCCCATCATTGGTGCTCTGTGGTCACCTGAGTCCTCAGAAAGTCTCTCGCTGGCCCAGCTGCATGGAAGAAGCCCTATGGATCCGCTGATGACTGTCACAGCCTTCGCTGGCCCGCTGAGCCCTTCTAAAGCAAGTCATTTGTCAGATTACTGGTCTTTGCTTACTCAAGTCCATCAGTGCATTATTAAAAACATTGATTGACCATTTATTGTCCTTGTCCTGTAGGCGGATGATTTTCGACGGTCCTGGAAGACGCCACCCAGAGAGCGGGCGGATGATTTCCACCACATTCTGAAGTCAGATCCTGACCGTGGGGCAGAGAGGGTGGGCAGGTACGTCCGAAACTTGACTCCTTATATTGTTTTCATTGCTTTCTAAATGTATTATCAAAAAGGGTGATGCAACTAAGCTTAATGCTGCCATCTGTAATTATCTTTGAACTACAGACAGCTGGCTCATGTGATGGGCCACCCGTGGGCTGAGTACTGGGACTTCCTGGATAGTTTTGTGGATCTGTCTTCAACTGACGGGCTGCGCAAGCTGGAAGAGTACCTTAGCAAGAAGGACTTCAGCCCACTTGCTCATGAAGAGGCTGGGGAGAATGAGACCAGCAACAGGTTCAAAACCCCCTCTCCAGGTAACTTCACCTGCTCTATATCAGAGAGGCTGCAAGTCCTGAAATAGAATATGAGCTGCACACATTCAGTGCAAATTCATTAATTCTTCTGGATGCATTTAATTAATTCTATCAGTTACTTGTTAATTGACATTGTAGTTTCATCGGTGCATTATTCTGAGATAAAGCCTCTTGTCATATATGAGATAGACCAAGGCTCTTTCAAAGCTACATAAACTCTTAAAATGAAGAATTACATAAAAGATATACTGTAATAATTCATCCCTGATTGCAGCCAAGCCCAAAAAGTTCTGCAACTCCATCTCTGTTGGTGCCTTCCTGGACGAGGGTGATGACATCAGCCTTGAGGAGATGAAGAACCGACAGAATGCAGCACTCACCAGCATCACCTCCTCTGCTGCATCCAAGGACAGTCTGAAGGGAGCAGTGGGGGGCCGCGAGTTCCACATCCTGCCCATCGCACTGCACCACCGTGGGGCCGACTTGATTGAGACAGCGGCCGAGCAGGACCTTCTGTGCTGCTGCGATGACGGACTGCTGTCACCCGGCATCGTCTGCAAAAATGGGGTGTGCTCCTCTTCCAGAGACAGGACTCACAATGGAGACAAGGTGGCCCCTCGCACCTCCCCATCCTCATCCTCTTGCCTGCTGTCGCCCATCTCCAACCTCATGGTGGAGTTTGAGCGCATGACACTGCAGGAGCCGCTGGACAGCCCCACCAGCTGCAGGGAGAGGAGGAGCAGTGGCGGGAGCCGACACAGGGAGGCCAGAGACTCCTATGGTTCCCCCTCAGCCGCAGACCTGAACTCCGGGCTGAACCGCCTGTCTCTCGGTCATAGCAGTCAGGACAGTGAAACCGTGGAGGGGCCGGGCTGGAGAACAGGGGGAGGAGGGGCAGAGGAGAGGCGTAGCAGCGGGAGCTCAGAGGAGTACTTTGAAGCAGAGGAGAGTCTGGAGGTGTTGGGCAGGACTAGGGGGTCAGTATCAGGGGGCCGCAACTTCTGTGCTAGGTCCAAGTCATGGGACCATGGGGGACGGGACCTGAGCAGCTCAGGATCCTCTGGGTCCTCCTACAAGTCTTTGGAGAACTCCAATGAGTTCCTACCCAGGACCCCACCGCAAATGAGAAGAGGACTTTTCATTGAAGGGTGAGTCAAGCTGGTGTCTCTGCAGAAGGCATAAAATAAATATTGTTTTAGATGTTAAAAGCACCCCGCGACCCTGCAGAGGATTAAGCAGCGTACATATAATGTACAGATAATGGATGGATGGATGGATGTTAAAAGCACATTTAGCTACTCAAATAAAAAAAAATGCCCCTGATATTATTTTACTATCATGTCACAAAAGTTGATATTCCAATTAGAAATACGTAGCAGCACTCTGGTATATTTCAAGTTGAGAAAAGTAGCGTGCAACACCAGCTGACAAACACTCCAGTCTGACTGCAATTTGGAAAATGTGACGGCAGCTAGTTCCAAAAAGGTTTGATTCCCCAACATGCGACTTACAATGACAGTTATATGATAATCGTACAATAGATTAATTCTGTGTGTTTTTACAGGGATACTCCAACCAAGTTGGACAGAGAGGTCCTCTCAGCAATAGAAGGCATAGATGTCGATCCCCAGAAATATCCCAGCATTCAGAAGTGGAAGAGCACAATGAAGTCGTTCTCTGCATCAGACATGCACAGGTTAGTAGGCCCAGCTGACATTTTTGTGCAATGCATATTTTCTCTATTGTTGTTCTACTGATTCCACTTTGTGTTTATGATGTTTTCCTGGTCTAAAAGTGTAGGTCTTTGGTCTCTGTTCCTGATTAAACCAGATTATCAGATTAAAGGCTAAATACTGTAATTCTTTAGTAATTGTGTGGGGAAACAATTCAGTTGGAGTTTTCATTTTGTTAAAGAAATTCATGGCCTCTTCTTCTGAACTATGATATCACTGACTGCATTTTCATGTGCAAAGTCTTCCACATACTGGTATGTTAGATATACTGCATAATTTATGCACACCTTAGAAATTGGAAGGACTGAAACATTATTCCAAATCAAAGGCATTCAGAGACATGGAGGCATATTTTTATAGTGTCCACTGAGGTTCTTCATACAGTCTTCCTACACCAGACTGAAATGATTTTGCTATAATAGTAAGTGAATTACAGGTGGATGAGAGGTGCTACCCTGAGAGAAATAGTTCACTGATTATAGATTGTTATAATCCTAAATGACAAAAAAGAGGAGTAGGCACGGTTTGTACAGCTGAAATTTCAAGAGAGATGTCTTGTGTGAAGAGGGGTTTTCAGCTTTAAGAAAAGCTGTGCAGTAACAACACATTTTAGGAGGTGAAGAGACTAAATATGAGATATAAGACAAATGACTGTGAAAAGTGTTGCGCTCCTCAGGCTTTTCAGAAAGTTGTGTCAGATGCATAAAGACAAAATCAACCATCCCATCTCTTAGTGAAAGTGCCAAAACTACCTGTTTTATTTAATGTGCAGAAGGTGATAAAATGTGAACAAAAATTTAACGACCACCAGGTGCAGTAGGTGTTCAGTCCGGTGGGACCAAAAAATCTATGCTAAACTTTTTCAATAATAGTAGCTAAGGACCAATGCAGTGAATGTAACCACTGGCTGGTGTTGATGTTTGTTGTCTAGCTGGCCCAGCCCTGCGGTGGTAAAACCACGACTCAGGATGCAGCATCAGACCCCTGGCTCCCCGGTCAGCAGCCTGATGTCTCCCACCGGCCGCTTCAGTCCTGCCCGGCACACCGCCTCGCCAGACTTCAGCCCCAGCCGTTACAGCCCTGCCAATGCTAGCTACATCCAGCGCATCCGCCTCAAGCACTTCTAACAAGCCACCAGTCTAACTGCCCTCTCCTTCCCCGTCTCCCACCACTTACGGCCATACCCTCTCAAAGCCCTAACCCCACCCCACACCCCTCCCACTACTGCACCAAGGTGGCCACACCACAGCTCAGAAAACCACACACCTAACAGAAATATGCACAAGTGTCTGGAAGGTTTGTATTAATGGTGTATGGTACTACTCCTATGTAATACAGAAATCCTCATCACGTTGGGTTGTGATGTACACTCAAGACTTTAAAAAAGGAAAAAAAGAAACCTTGATAATTTATGTACTGTATGGGTGTGGACCATGTTGAATTGACGGTAATGTTATTTGTGGCAAGTGTGAAGCACCTGTATCATAGCCTGAGTCAACTTTTTTGAATATCGTGAGTACGAGCCGCACTCCCCAAAGTTAGGTCATCACGAAAACCTTAGTGTGGAATCCTCAACAGGATTCTGTCGCTGAAGATGTTTTTAAAAAAAGTAAAATGTCAATATTTTAAAAATTATTTTTTGTATGTTGGTCAGTAGCACAAACTTTAAATGTTTTTATTAATGGTGTTAAAACCGACTGCCATTTCCTATGTTTTCCTCAGTTCAGGAATTGCCTTAATTTTCTGAAGTGATGGACCGGTTCTCTGTCAGTTTGGACACTCTTCTCTAGCTCATATATAAAATATCTGGAAATGGCGACCTCACTGGCTGCGTCAGGCACAGATGATTACGGCAAACATGAGAAAAAAACTGATAAGAATGAGAGCTTCCATGTTTTTGTTTTGTTCCTTAATAAATGCATACATTTTCCATCTTTTCTCGGTGGTTCCTGGACATGTCTTGACTTTTCCTTTCTGCCACTACAGGCGGCCTTAGAATGTGCAATTCATTTTTTTATTTTATCAGAAATCTCATTCATTCACAAACATCTCCTACAGTGTGAGTATGAATGACGAAACATACCCATTACGTATTTCAAATTGGTCTTGTCTGGGCTAAACCTTCAATTTGCCCAGCTAGAGAATACCTTAAAGCTGTATTAAGCGACTTTCAACCACTAGAGGGCAGAATGATTCCACAACTAAGTCAACAGTAACACAACCCTGATACAGTTCCATCTGTTGTATTATGGCTTATGATGGCCATCTAAACACAACCTGCCTTATGCTTGCAGAGAACTCAACTGATTAGGGGAAAGCTGTAAGAGTTGAGCGTTGGTTCCCAGTGGGATCGGCAGCACTCGTAAAACCCTTTTTCACATTACAGGAAGTAGTTTGATCAAGTGTTAATTTAAAAAACTAGCGCTTAATAGAGCTTTAATGCCCAAAGTTATGTCATGAACCTCTTAGGTATTCAGATAGGCTTACAGTTAACTCATGTACACAGGGGCAGGTTTTGCAGTTCTCCAAAACATGGTGGAATGTGAATATGCAAACATCTGCTGGATCCTAATTATTTGTAACTTTGGGTTAAATTCACCACTGTATGAGGGCTTATCTATGTCTAGGATGAAAAAAAGCCAATCATTCTGAATATTCAGATTGCCACTCTACTTGGGTTGAGAAACAAGTGTTCTGAATGTACATTTTTTTGTGTGAACTAAACCTTTATCCGGGAGCACAAAACTACTTCACTGAGAAGATTGTATTGTCATCCTCGTGCTCTCAGGTGACAACAGATCTAATTCTGGTCTCTGAATGTTTATGAATGTGGAACTTTGCAAAAATGCACCTAAAAAACTTAAAACATGCTTCTTGTGCTTTTAGCATTCTGTGCTTTATTAAAAAAAAAAATCTTTCATGGTGAATTCTCTTTCTGTATGTCTAGACCTCATTTGCTTTCAACTAATCAATAAAACATCACTCCTACTTTACTGCCAACATGTCTGAGGTTTTGTTTTTGAGAGATATTTTGATATGGTTCAGGAAAGATGTGACTGAAACACACATTCATGATTTTCTTTTATTAACTACAGCTGCACCATACAACACATAATCCTCACGTCAACTTACTGTAATGAAATGTAGAGCTGAGAACAACATTTGCATTTACAGCAGCTATACAAATACAACTTTTTTTTGGTTTAAAAATCAGTCACTTCTGTAAAAATCCCATTACATTCAGGAGGAGTTGCTATGCAGCTCTGAATCAGTTCTGCTGGCGTTCTATGGCACGGAAGTAATCACAACCACAGAGTCTCTTGTTACATTATGGTAGATCAATTACAAAATAACAACAGTAATTTTCAAGACACTTAAGGAGAAAACTGAGCTTTGACCCTGCGACCAAATGACTGGGCATCGGACTGAGTTCCTGAAACCTGCAGCGCTGTCAGGCCATCAGGTCCGTGTTAGCTTGTCCGGGGGCATGAATCCTGAATCTCCCAGAGTTCTGAGGGCCACCCTGCCGCTAGGGCGGATTGTGAGCCAAGTGATGCTGCCATTGTTCAAGCCCATCCGTAACCAGCCCTCTGGAGGAAACTGCAGAGCCCTGAGAGAACAAAAGATATGAGTAGCTCTGACGAGCATCTGGAGCTAGCGTATCTTTAGAGGGCACACTTGTTTTATGTGATGTGACACAGTGAGTAGTCTTTTGAGGGATTTTAAACCCTTGTTTTGACTAGCTAGGTGTACTTTAAGTCCCTTTTAACTACACACGAAAAAGCAGTCGCCTAGGTTCTATGCAGCAGCAAGAGTATTTACATTAACAGGATTTTGTAAGAGCGCAGTGACACATGTGAAGCACATATTCAATCAAAAAAATTCAATCTTATGAAAAGCAGTTGCCACATAGTTTTAAACACAATGGTTTGCAAAGCAAGAAGGCCACACTCTGGCTTCGGCCAAAGTGTGACCACCGAGTCGGCTGGCGACACAAACCTGCAGACAAAATAACGGATGACATTGGCATGACACACGATGATCTCGAAGCTGTCCTCCTTCTGCTTGGGGTCAGCACGGTGGATGTAGCGGCGGAAGGCTGCCTCAATGCGAGCGCCGTCTTCGTGGTACTGCTGGAGGACGGTAGAGAGGTTGAAAGCCACCTTTGTCACATGGAAGGGTTCTCATTGAACCCCCCAGTCAGTACAGAGTCAATACATGATACTGCTGTGCATTGTAAGGAATGTATGAAGAGTTTTCCTTCCAAAATGAGGCCAACTATTTGAAAATATTACTTCTCCTAAAGGCCCAATCAGCTGTGAATCACAGATGTCTGAAAATGGTTGTGAACAGCTGCACTGCTCTCTGTGGGAAATATTAGTGGTTACATTCACATTAATGATTCAATTATGTTTTCGGAGTAAGTCATTACTGAAGAAAATGTTTACACGAGTTGTTTACAGGATTGTTACATTAATAATATTGTTTCATGGTCTTGCAGCTGCTATGATCTGAGCTCTGCTTTTAGATGAAAGCCCTCCCAGGTAAAATTTCAGGAACACTGAGTCTTTGCAGAAACAGTACCGTGATTACTTTAGATAACCTACAGACCTCACTGTCAACAGTTTTCTCTGTAACCACTTTGTGCTGAAGGTTTAGATCAGATTATCTTGTAACCAGGATAGTGTTTATGCAAAGAAACACATTGAGGCTGTTGGCTGTTTTTCAAAGGCACGACTAAAAGTACCTGCATGGCTAGATATGATTAGGGTTAGTTTATCAGTTGGACAAAGCCAACCTTTTATGTCCTCAAGAGTAACACACAAACTACATACTCTCTATGCAGCAACAGCAATATTTAGACTTTAACACGATTACTCGTCAGCAACTTAAACGCTGGCATTTTGGAAATGAACTCTTCCTACCACCATTCCCATGGCAATGCACTGATGTATTGGCTGATTTTGCAGCTGTAAGCCTAAACAAGCACTTGACATGACGCCTGCACAGACATGTGGGGAGCAAAAAGTTACCTGAACAAGGATATTGCAAATACACACAAAACAATTGGAGCCTTGAGCCCACTCTCACCACAGCATCAGGCTTCCAGTGAGTGACCGGTGGAACTGGCTCGATGGGCGCACCCTCTCTTAGCAGATCACAACTCAACAGCTCCACTCCTGGACCCGTATGACATTTGGTGTGAGGGAGAAAATGTTAATACGCAATTGTGACGTTCAGCATCTCTGCCCCCGTTTTAAACAGAGATGTAAAGAAAGTAAGAAAAATAATACCTTAAAACTTAATTTCAGGTGGTTTTCTTTTACTGATCATTCAAATGCATCCCGTGAACTTGCACACAGAGCATTTTAAAACCCCAGTGTGACATTCATCTACTACCTGGAAGGTGTTTGCTGATGATATTTGCAGTCTCTGTAGCCCTGGCCATGCTCGAGTGGATCAGAATATCATACTTAAGTCCCAACGCTGCCAAACGCTGGCCCGTCAGCTCTGCCTGCTCACGACCTAGAAGTGGCGAAACATCAGTCATTAGAAAATGGCTCATCTGTCAGAATCTGTCAGGGGAAAATGTGGGTATAACAGCAGAGATTGTCACTTCAATAACTGCTGTCAGGGTGACAAATGCATGCTGATGTAACAGCACTAAGGCTTGATGCAAGCATCAGTATGTGCTTGTGACTCCTGGTCAACTTTCAGGTGACTTAATGGGAAATAAAGGACCTAATGGAGTGAGGATCCTCTCCTTGTCGCTG
Organism: Acanthopagrus latus; assembly: GCF_904848185.1. NCBI lineage: Eukaryota > Metazoa > Chordata > Actinopteri > Spariformes > Sparidae > Acanthopagrus > Acanthopagrus latus. The sequence goes on along the minus strand of NC_051043.1, from coordinate 12,910,644 downwards.
TTTCCGCTCAGGTTGTACTGGGAGTGTCTGATGAGGAGGATGTTTCGTGTTGCTTTTGGTTTGCCGTTGTCCTGCTCTGAGCTGGGGTCCTCGGTTGCAGTTTCCTTCTTCTTCCCGTTAGACAGTGCAGATGGGTCTCTCCTGAGCAGAGTTAAGACGAGGTTATCTTGAGATTAGAAGATTAGACACTTCCTCTCACATGGTTAACTTGAGGGATGGGGAAACTGGATTAACACAACTAAGCTAATGATTAGTATGATAATTGCATTCACACATTTCGTTCTGAGGGACACTTTCAGTTTCCAAAACTACATTACACAAGTGACTGGCATCTGATCTCATTCAAAACAGGAATAGCAGGATATTAAAATTCGATCCAATAAGTCACCTCACCAAGATCTACTTAACTTTAATCATAGTGGATAGCCTGTTATTAAATTGATGTTAATTTGATTATTTGAGTGGAGGTCTGACAACATTAACAGCTACGTTCAGATGATCAAACAGTGAAGAGACAGCGCGTCTGGAGACACGTACTTATCCCAGTTGAAGTCCCAGGAGTGTCCAGTCGGGGCTGGCGTGTGGCTGGCAGGTGTCCACGCTGGCTGCGCAGCTTGGAGGACGGTGAATCTCGACCACCGACCGGCCGCCTCCCCGCGCCGCTCACCGAAGTATCCGCGGGAGTCGGCAGCGGCTGCCGCTAACACCACGACGGCAGAGCCTCCGGCGAAGCCACAAATAAGTTTTAAAGTTTTCCTGTACGACATCTTGCGAGAAGGAGAAAAAAACCTACTGCTAGCTAATTAGCTGCTCTTAACTGCTCCACTCAGCTCTGCCGTTAACAAGGCGTGACGCTAGCCGCCTCACAAATGTACGTCTTAAATGCTAAACGGCGTGTGGCTGACGACTCAACCGCCACCACGGGAAACTCAGCACGCTTTTCTTTGGGTACAAATGTCGACCAGGCGGCGGCTCTTACCGGGAAACCGAAAACACTGTCGGCACAAGAGATAGCAAGCTAATCTGAGCAGTTCGCCACAAACATCACGGTGGCTCGGCGGGGCCAAAACAGCCGTCTTTCGCCTTTCGCATAAATCCCGATTTGCGCCACACGAGGGCGCTCTAATCCCTGAATTCACTGTGGTACCTACAGCGTAGACTCCGAAGTCCATTCAACATGCAGCATTTAATTGGTGCCAACTGTATGAACACATTGATTTACAAATTAAAGCCGAATAAATCAACACAGAATTTTATCAAAATCTCATCTCTTATAAGACCTTCATGCTGCCCCTGTGTTTTCACATATCATATTTTTTTTTTACCATGTCTATTTTGGTGATAGATGACTGAATGGAATGGGTGAATGAGACATTTCAACAATTTAACTTTCAGTTAAAAAATTAACATTAGAATGTATAAACCACGCCGAATTTAAAAGCTTGACGTGACCTTTTGTGAAAGCTTCCATGGCTGCTTGATGGCCGTGTGTATGCTTGTGTTCATGGAAAGCGACATTAAACTGCAGAATTGTAAATGAGGTTTGGTGCCGCGTGCACTCCGCCGAGCGATCTCTGCACATTTGGACCACAGCTACGGGCAGGGAAGCTCCCATAAAGAAAACTAAAGATCGAGAGACAGTCGTCTTAAACTTTAATTTATTATCATATGTTCAATTAATTTAATATGCAGTGAAGATTTTAAGAGTCCGTGTGTACATACATATTTTTTCATTTATCTTTTTAAAGTAGCCTTTTATATCCGCGGCATCTACCTGGCGAGAAACGCGCGCAGAGTGACTCATTCTTCCGACGAAATGCGGGAATATCGACACTACGGGTCCGATCATTTTCTCGAGAAGACGCTCGCAGGGTTTGCACAGGCTCCACCTTTTCAAGCGGTTCAGTGACCTCACCAGTGGGCTGGATTGTAAGGGTGGGATTTCCAGGCTTTCAGAGAGCGGCAGTGTATTCCTGCCTCTATCCTAGGATCTATGCGGCTTAAACGATAGCAATAGACGGACTGTGGCTGTACCTTTGATAGCAATAGAAAACAAAAAAGAGGCCTATACACACTGCACACTGGATCCCTTTTCTACATGCGGACTCCAATCGGAATAAATAATTGAGGAATGTGGAAATTACAGAATGCCCAACAGCGCTGGAAAGAGATTTAAACCCACCAAATACATCCCAGTGTCCACTGCTGCCACGCTCCTTGTGGGATCGACCACTTTATTTTTCGTTTTCACGTAAGTTTTGCATCGCTTTTTACTGCTCTCTCACTCGCTTGCGCGCCGGGGGCTTTCGTGCACTGTGTGTCCACTGATCACCCAGACGAGGCTGGATTTGCAGCTCGAAGTTTGCATGGGTGGATCGAGTCACTTAGGTAGATTAAGTGGATTTTAGAGGAGTGTATCTATCCCGAAGGGGAATACTGGAAGGTGTGTGTGTGTGGGGGGGGGGGTTGTAAGGAGCAGCCTGGTGATCTTGCCTTCATGTGCAGCATCAGACACATCGTTCAGACATTATACCTGCAACGGCAAACTTCCAGTAAAGCACGTAAGTTTAACGCGATCGCGCCGGAGACCACAGCTTTAGGCCGGAAGGTGCTCACTTTCAGTTGGAGAAATGCCGCAGGCAGTAGTTGAAACAATTAAAATGGTTGCATTGTGGCCCAGCAGGCGGCTGTGTTTGATTCATGCACACACTCAGTTCGGGGTGGCTGCAGAGTCACATAACCTAGCCAGAGGCATTATAATCCTTGAGGCTGTCAGTGTGGATGGTCCTGCAGGAGCTCCCAGCCACTATGTCTCACCTCATGTGTGCACAGTAATCTAGTATTTTCACTTGGAGGAAATGAGGATTAAAGTGCAACCTCTGACCTACCAGGGCCAACAGGTCCCCCCCAATTAAAAAAAAGCACATATGAATGTAGTTCAAGTGAATTGTATATGCCCTGACAAGCAGATGGTGGTAGTTCATCCACACCAGCTGCAATCAGGATGATTACATTGTCACGCAGCCCGTCAGCCAGCATCAGTCGTGCCAAGGACCCCCAGGTAGGACGGCTTTTGTCCCATCTGCTGAATAGTCCCATCCACTTGCTCCATCTGATGAGTGAAGAGAGATAACAGCAGAGAGAGTGATGTCTCTGGTCTGAATCATCAGTCCTACATTTGCTCTTTTGCAGTGCTAGGTGAATGGATTATCAATGGGGATCGATGCCTTGCTCGATAACGACCCCTGAGGGAGGGGGGGGGGGGCGCTTGGAAGTCATTTTGGGAACCTCTGACCTGGACTTGGGACTTTAGGGACACATCATCCAACCTTAATCCAAGGCAGAGTCTGCCAACAAAACAATGCTGAATGGGATTTGTCACCTCCAATAGTGCAAAAAGTAGCACTGTGGCTAATGGGAACACTTTGAGTGTGAAGATGATGCTACTCGATTTGCATAACAAGCAGCATTTATCATTTTCAGGATAGACTTTGAGTTAATACGTGTGCATATCTATTCGTAGCTGTGGTGGATCTCAGGTGGCGTGTACCATTAAACCATTTACTTCTTTTGTGGCACAATTCTGCGTTGGTTTCAAAAATGTGATTCAGTGTGTGTCACTCACGTGTATGAACAAGATCTGTCCCACCTGGATAAACGCAGGATGGTGCAGACAAAAGACGCTTTTAGCTACACCCTGAGTGGGTTTGCACTCTGTCTCAGGTCAGAGACTGAGACTGAAGGAGACATATGGTGTCTGTCGGTGGTGTCGGCAGGTTGGATTGTGGCTTTAAAAATCCCAGCACCCCTGGCTGTTTCAGCGGAAGGCTTTTGGTAAACAAATGGCCTGATTTACAAGTCGTGATTGGAGAACGAATGTGTCATGATTTGATGAGAGATTTCAGACTATCAGAGGCTTTTTGTTGAATGATATTAGTTCTTCTTTTGCTGGTGTTCACTTCGATTCACACATTAAGGTTCGCCCTCCAGCAGATGGTTCCAGGGTGAGGATTAAGACTTTACTCTGTTGCCCCTTCATTTCCCAGTAAAAGGTCCAGGGGATTCAGTCTCGTATAATGGAACCCCCTGGGGAGCAGTGAACTAGGCCATGCCTCTTCATTCTCAAACGCACATAGAGTCCATTATGTTGAACCCAGTGTAGTCTTGTCCTTGGCTCGAGTGCAAAGCTACACATTTATTAATGCGAGCCAGAGAACAGTGGTGTGCCTTTATCTAAAATGTATTAAGCAGAATTACATGTATCAAGTATAATGGTGGGAACGTTCATAATTTCTGTCGCCAATTGAGTTTGGCAGCCTCGCGCGGGGTTAAAACTACCGGTCCCTTATATACACTCCAACAGCAGAGTGCCAGTCGCACAAATCTGTTTTTATTCCTTGGCTGCAGTATGTTAAAGGCCTCACTGTTGCCAACAGGCCACTTGGTGTCATATGGGCAATGGATGAGGAGGCCCGGGGCCAGCGCTGGCTCACACACACACATACTGTCCATGGTGTGTCACTGTGTTTGGCTTCCTGACGCCTGACAGTTTGTGTTTCCCACAGGGATTGAATTAGAACACATTAGTACAGAATTATTTATATCTCTACAGCATGACCAAGATTCGCCACAAAAAATAAGACGATAAATTAAGCGTTTAGTCATGGTTTAGCCATCATAATGTTATCCCAGCCATATCAGGTTCTGTAATGAGATTCTATTGTACAGTAGCTTAGTCTAAATTTGTCCCAGCTCCGTATGGCTGCACTGAAGACGCTCTCCGTTACCTTTTAGTAATTCCTTAGAATGGCTTCATCGCCGGCCTTGACCGTATGCCAAGTGAGAAACCTGCTCAGCAAACCAAATGTCCAGACGGGCTGTTATCATTTGTTGCTAAACCTAATAGCCCACACTTTAGCGTACGCATGGATGGATGTGTGGAAACTTTCAATTGATCATCTGGACAAGACCTGCGTTCAGCAGTTTCTGCTGACTGGAGTTGAATTATGAGAGGGGTAGTCAGTGGTGGCAGTCGGAGCCAGCATGTCAGCAGGCTGAGGAGCAGAGCTGCACATGAGAACAGGGCCCGGCAGGAATCTAATCTTCAGCTTCCACATCTGTTTCCTCCTTTTCACTGTATATCAATTCAATAGGACCTCATTCAGATCCTACTGAATGCATTGTTTTGCAGTTGTGCTTCACTCCGAGGTCCTTGTAGAGATATGTCGAGGTATTTCCGAATTTGTTTAGGAGTGCGGAGTAGTCGAAATATGTGGACGAGGGGGACGACAACCATGATACACTGTTAAAACAAGTGCTGCTGTAGTCAACCCTCTGGTACACGTACGGCACCCTTAATGGTTCAACGTAGAACCATTTAACATGGTTGGTTAAACACAACCTCTGTTTTTACTGTGTAATATTCGGGAAACTTAGTGGATAGCATAGTATGTGTAAGTGTTACCAAAGAAATAAAGATACAGAGACCGATTAGTTGGCATAATGCGGTAATGCTGAGCGCTGTATCTTAGGCAACTGGACGTATTTCAGTTTCTTGAAGACGTTTCACCTCCCATCCAAGAGGCTTCTTCAGTTCTAACTCACTAGAGGGGAGTTGCAGGCTTTTGAACCCTGTGTGGGAGTGTCCTTCCTAGTCCTTAGCTAGCTAATGCCCATATCTTGTGTTTAAAAATGCTAACGAAACAGAGGCATGTCTACATAAAAAACAGAGTGAAGAACTTGAGTTTGTTAAAATTGGATCACCGCAGATAGGCTAAAGTTTAGGAAAACTGGTAAAAAGCTAAATTATCATCAGATGATAGCCTTCCGATATTACGTGCTCTGCTTGTATGCTGATCATGTGGACTAACCAGGATTAGCCCCCTTAGCTGCATGATTTTATTCTTCCTTCCAATGAAATTCCATTCACGTTCAACACATGGTCACATCCAGAGGTGTTCCTAATCTCACACTTGCCCCCCCCACTTGCAGGTCCCTCTGCGCCCCCCTCCCCCTTCTCTCAGCTGTTTCCACATCTTATTAATTGAAGGTCTAAAAGCATAATTGAATGTTGGTTCATTGATCCTAATCCGCATCCTGCGTGTGATTATGTATGCTGAGCTGCTGTCGTCTTTTCTGTCAAGGGGTTTCAGCAAACAAGCTTGTAAACATTAATGCCTCGCTCCTTGGTATTAGTGTCCATTAAAGCCTGCGTGCCTCCCTCCTGTGTGGCTTTGAGGCGTCACATGTTTGACTGTAGTTAAATGAATTGTTGGTTTAGGCCGCCCTGTTCACGCTCCGTGTGCAAGTCGGCCCATCCCCGGCTGCTTGTTTTAAATACTGCTCAGGTGATGCCGGTGCCGATTTGTGTTTAGTTTGTTTATTTAAATCAGCGATTGAGAATATATTTGAGATGTCGCAAGGGCAGAGAGTTTCTCAGGAGGAGGAAATTGCCAATTGACATGTTATTAATACGCCCTAGTAGCTCTTTCAGTCTCTGTGCTCATGAACAAGCATCTACCAAGCCTAGAAAACCAGAGAATCTAAGCCTCCCTGATGTGATATTCATGTACGGCATTCTGAGAAATGAGCAGGACTTTTGACACGGTGGCATAACTTTAACCTCCTAATAAGCTTTATACCAATATTCCATTTATTCCATTGAGAGTAGCAGATTTCAGCTCTTCAAGGAGACACATTATGCTCATTTTGATCTTTGTGATTTTAGTTTGGGTCACTACTAGAGTATTTTTTACATGCTTCAGTGCCCAGTCAGTTTTCTCATACTGTTCAGTCCCATTGCTGGGCTTAAAGAGTGTCAAAGTGTGACATGATGAGTTAATATAGGTGGGACTACTGACAACACGTTTCAAGGAACTCTCCCGTAAGTGGTATTTTCTGTGTGAGGGAGGAGCTGCTGTTGGCGCAGACTTTGGCCCTTTAACTTTTTAACTTTCAAGACCTTCAAGAGCATTACACACAAGGAAAGGAAAACCTTGTGTGTAATGCAAGCTCGTCACGGTCTTCAGCATGTCCTCTGTCATCACAAACTGTCACCAAATATTGCTGTTCTGTCATCACACACTGTCACAGCAGGAGGTTTCAGCCCCTCAGCTTAGGTGAATGAGGAGCCATGCTGTCCTCGTGTCACACAGACGATAAGACTTTGATAAAGCTCGACTGAAAGTAGCCGACAGACGTACAAGATCACCGGGGCCAAGATATTCCCCTGGGTTTATTGATAACAATCCATGTTGCTCAGCCTCCTCCTGGTTTGTCGAGATAACTGCTGTGTTTTCTTCACCGGGGATGAAACCAGCAGCAGGTCGGCGCGGTGTGGCTAGCTTTGTCAGATTAGATAACGATGTAATTTCCCCTGTACTTTTCATCCATCAGCGCCTCGGAGCGAGGGCCTGGAGATTGACAATTGAAGTGCAGGGTTGTGTCACTGCTGCTTTCAGGAAGTACTCAAGGAGGTGGACAACAATGAACGGAGAACAGGTCTCATTTCACTTTGAGCTAGTGCAGAAGATGAGGCCACAGGTAGAAATTGACCCTTTTTTTTAACTTTTAGTCTGTGTGGGTTCTGTTTTATGGTTAATTTCCATTCTCAGCGTGGTTTGTGGTTTACCACGAGGCACGTTTCCGACCTGCAGGGTCATCACACGTTGTAAACCAAACCCCTGCTCATGGAGCTCCACAACCTTAAAGGATAATACTAGTTTATTTCCACCAAGGCGTAGTTCCCATAAATGTGGCTATTCTGGCTCTATGGGTCTTATTGCACTCTCCACATCCGTTGTAGAGATTCAGGGAGACAAGGACAACTGAAATGAGCAATATTTCTGACTGCGTAGTGTCTGACTGTCTTTTTTTATCCACTTTGAAGTCACATAAAGTTACAAATAGTCTCTCCTTGTGTTTTGTCTCATCCCCTCCTGTCCTGATTTTATCAATGCAGAAGCAAAACTCCTTTGACATTCTGTTTCTTTGATACCGTCATCTGAGACACCTTCTATTTAAATGCATCAGAACTGTGTTTTGTCTATTTCTAATTTATATCATTGCAGCTCAGAAAGTAAACTACAGTTATTATGCATTTGTTGTTTGTAAAGACTGGTCCGGCCCTGAGATTCAGGGGCCTCAGGGCTGTTTGAGAGAAAGTGAAGGTATCCTAGCGTACTGTATGTGTATTGTAATCACAGGTCCCTTCTTGGGGTTTTCTGGCATGATATGTGTCTATAACAAGAAGAATGCTCTTTGGCCCTACTAGCTGCATGGCTCTTGGGGTGGTAGCCTTGGTTTGTCTGTTGGTCAGTCAACCATTTTCCTTCAGACTGAAATATCTCAACTATTGGATGGCTTGCCATGACATTTGGGACAGACATCTATGGTCCCTACTGCGCCACTGCGTTTAATTGCAGCCTTATAGAGCCAGCAGTCTAGACTTTCTGTAGACGCGTCTTGTTTTTAGTCTTCAGCGGTGGATGTCATTGCCAAATTTTTAAGCATCCTTAAGAGCAGCTTGAACGTCATGTAGCCAACCTCTGTGGTAGGATTCAGTAAATGAAAACCCCAGTTTCTCTGGAATACCATACATGTTTTCATCTCATTTGTAGGCAAAACAACAAAAAAAAACTATTTTCGGAATCATCGCCCAGTGAATCTGAGATGGTTGTTACACAAGCCATGGCTTTGATCTGTTGTGTCAACGTTGCACATCAGAGTGAAAATGCAAATAGAGATAATCCTGGATGGATTCCGTTGATTTTTATCTAGTGTTGAACAGTGGAGACAGCAGGAGAACTCATGGTTCTTACTCCAGCGGGAGCTCAACATGTCTGAATACCTCAAAATTTTAGCTGCTGACTGTTTGACTGCCCTGTTTCTGCTCCGATCAAATGTGACTTTCAGACAGTTTTTCAGACAGAGTGTGGATCTCACGCGACTTCTAAATAGGGTTCTTTTGGAGCAAACCATTGCAGAACAGCTAACATCCAAGATGCACTCACACACAAACCAGTCCTGTCCGCTGTGGCATGGAACTGCCACATATCTGTCAAGCCAAGGTATGTCCAGCTGTTGCATCTCCTCAGAGTTAAGCTGTTGAGTAGACGTTCTCATTGGGGGGTCAGGAGTCCAGCAAAGGTTACTTTGAAGACTCCTTGGGGGGCGGCAGAAGAAAAATAAAGTCATTAATTTTGTTTGTCTATTCGTGTTATCGCGATGATGGAAGTACTTTTGGGCTCACTTTGTGTAGACTGACCCAACCTAGGGGAAAGTCAGTGGCCAGTGTAACGAAGGCAAACTTCCACTTAAAATCATCTCCTCCCCATCAATGTTCAGGCAGGCCCGTGCTGCAGATCGCTGGCAGAGCTTTCATACAGTCCGAGCAGTCTGTCTCCATCGGTATTGATGAGTGAAAGAGGCCCAGAGAATAAAAGGCCAAGGCTTTCTAATCTCATCCCATCCCAGCCGCCCTGTCACTGCTTGACAACTAGGTTAAGATAATGCTGATGGATCCTCTTCCCTGGCTCATGACTGTGCAAATGTGAGCAGGGTGACTGCACATGCCACACAAACTAGTGCTGTTACATCGAGTTACAGGTCGAGGTGAGTTTTATTTGTTCCCTCTATGATTTTCAACTAAATCAACAAATCGTCTGCTCTACAAGCCCCTTTTTGGTGGTCGTACTCGACACGTGACAAGCTTGTGGAACTGTACTGAAGAGCAATATTTTCCCCCTTCTTGGGACATTTGTGCTAATTTCCAGGAAAAACCCATCAGCACACGACCATATGTCCGTAACGGGGTGAGATCATTGTTTGCACATTAGCATGATTTATCATATATTAATGAAAGCACAAACATGCTAATCTGCAACAGCAGGTGATACAGAATCCAAACTGTGCATCGTGTTCTGAGCGTGATTTTCAGGCACATGCTGAGCTTGAATAAGAATCAGTGTTTTCTAAAATTAGCCGGTCAGATCTTGTGGGGTTTTTTTTTTTTTTCTGCCTGGATCAGATAAATTTAATACACCTTGAAGAACAGGAAGGAAAATGTATTAGATTTGACCAAACGTGTCATCTGCATGCAGGATCAATAGAGTTAATCATTTTTCCCAGTGCAGCTCATGACTGTGTGCCTTTCTCGTGTCTATTTTAAGTCGGTTTGGTTTCTCTGAAGCAGTGACTTTCTGGAGCTCCGGTGCTTGCCAGAAAAGTAAATTGTGCCTTGTGATGCCATAGTTGAGCTAAATGGATCCATGTGGATTCAGTGCGCAGCAGTGTGTGGGCGAAAAGTGCGGGAAAGTGCAGCGAGGTGCTCTCAGAGTTTGCTGTACTCCGCCACCCTCCCACCAGCCGAATAAGCCCGGGCTGCCTGGAAAGTCTCCTCCTGGGGAACATGTGGGATTAATTTAGACCTCCAGCCTCTCCCTCCTTGGGTGTCTCCACCCTTTTTCCCCTCGTGTTGTTTTGCCAGAGAGAGACCATGACTGGTAATAAGTAGAAACAGAGCTCTATTTCTTAACACCCCCGGCTGGAGTGGCTTTCTGAGAGATCAAGGAGTCTGTGTAGCGAGGCTGAGGCTCCCAGTGTTTACAAGAGCCAAGCGGTGTCCATCTCTGGGACACAGAGAGGAAGACAGGCAGATGGACTCTGTGATTATAAGGGCAGGTCTTCCGCATCTTTGCCACTTTTTGAAGTGAGCGGTTGTACAAGTCCGCGGAGATGAGTGGGCACGGCAAACAAAGCCGCGAACCATTCATCTGTGTAGTGAACCACCGAACCACCGCAGGCCGATGGAGATATCAGCGTGTAAGACTCGAAGCCACCATGTGTCGGATTTTCATGCGGTTTTAAAAACTATTCTTAAGACAATAGTGGTGTCTTAAGAATCAGTGGGAAAATGTAAAAATGTATATGAAATCGCAGTCAGTGTGATGTGCATTGATGTCAGCCAAAATTTCTTATTGATACCAACTAATGTCACAATGCTGCCGGTCATCTTTCCCCAGAGACAAACGATAATGATTCGCCTTCTCTGTCTTCTGCCGGATTTTTTCCACCTTGATTTGCTTATTTACCTCTCATTTGTGTTCAAGCTTTTCATGCTCCGTCTGCATCAATAGAAGTTCTTTCTGTTGCCCAGAAGTTAACCTGTGCGTCGGGGGAAGGAAACGTCCTAGCCGCTGGAGGAGGCAAGTCTGGATCCGCTGACGAAACCCCTGATTCGACTAGTTTATCGCCCTCAGCCTCTGAATAGTGTTCAGCCAATTTAAGGATAGGCTCTTTCGCGCATTTATCCAAAGCCTCGCAGAAATAAACACCTCACTTCAGCCAATTCAACAAACACACTTCGCACTGTCAAGCAAAACAGGCGATGATTTGTCCATGTTGTGTTCACAACGGCAAAACAAATGTGGTTATTACAGGTTTAAGCTGCTGTGATTAACATGTGTGTGTGTGTGTGTGTAAGGGCTCGCCTGTAGCGACGAGCCCACAGAGTGTTACTAGCAAAGACTTATATTCATAAGATGTTCAAAACTGGGATTGAATGCTGATGTTGCTCTGCGCATGTTAAAGATATGGTTAATGCTCTCATCAAATCAATAAAAACTGACGTGAAATCCAGCTGTGTCATTAGAGCTGTTGTCTTATAAAATCATATAAAAAGTATTCCGAAGCAGAACACTCCAAGCTTGCTGTTGTGATCAGCATCCGTTTGATGGAGGTGACTGTCTATAAATAAAAGTGTTCACCCTCATCTTTTGAAGCCATGGATCCAGGGGCTCTAGGCAGGTTTCTCCTCTGTTAGACATTTGGCCAGTCACTTTGTAGTTCACTGCAGAGGCTACCTTATACTGGCATGTCTGTAATACCCTGTTATTTCACACCTCTCGGGACGGCAGGCGTCAGATTTATATTAATAGTTGTTAGAGCTTCACCCGCCAAATGCCACGCACTTGTAGATAGAAAACTCCTTTTTTGTTCGTAAACATGTACATATAGAAGCACCAGTCCCTACAGCGAGTACAGGAAGGTATTTTGCCGCGGCTTTCAGGGAATTGTTTCTGTTCTAGCTTTTCATTCTCAGAAGCTGTTTTCTAATGGAAGGACAGACAAACCCCGTTTTATACATTATGTAGGTCAGCATGTTGTGCATTAGCTGCTGTTTTGCATTCAACTCAAGCTTTTATCCACCCTCCATCATTCGCTCTCGTATTTGGAAGTGTAATCGAACTCTGCTGACACAAAACACATGAAAAATAAGGCATGCGTGTTGTTGTTTTTTTATGCAGGCCGGCTTGTCTCTTCCACCAACACGTTACAGTCATAATACGGAGGCAGAAAGTAAAACCCCAGTAAAGCTTCAGGTGGGCCACCGTACTCCAACCAGTTACTGTGTAATCCGTACGTCAAATGTCTGTTTAATAGAATGGCATTGTGCTTGACAGAGAGGATATTTTGAAATTGGGTTAAATTCACAATGGACAAATGTATTCGGCCTGCAGGTCTTTACCGTTCTCTGTGGATTCCAGGTCCAGTTCCACACCTAATATAAAGTGTCTGAGTGTGTCATGGAGAGAAAATCTCCCAGTTTGAATCTTGAAGCTTCTGACAGGTGTGTGAGGTTCCAGGTCAGCCAGATTTAATGCTTGAAGCGACTCGTCCCTTGGATTGTTTTATGTAGCTATTGCAAGACAGTAAAAGACACCCACTTATCACTCTGTGCTATTTTAGCACACAGTTTGACAGGCAATACGAAAAAATATGTAGTGAATTAATGCTCCTGGTGGTGTGGAAGGAAGTTGTTGGCCACATCTGCGACAGAGGCTGTACTCTGCCGGAGAGAGGCCAGCCGGTGCTGTGGATTTCCTCCGCTGCACTGTTTTCTTTGGCTCAGCGGTGTGTGAAATTCTGCAGAAAAGCCCTCAGTTTTTGACTGTTATCCACATCCAGCTGATTAAGTCACAGCGCTGACTGAAAAACAGGGACAGGAAGTCTGACTTTGGATTTCTAAGCAGAGAATTCTTCACTTCTCACTTGTACTTCTTCGGAGAGTGACTGTCAGCAACAGACGAACAGAAGTTTACTCCCGTAACTGAACCGATAGCAGAACTGTTCCTTGGCTGTTCCCTTTTTTTCCCCCGTGTGATATTGGTCAGTAAAGTACTTTATGTTGGTGAGCTGGATGGTTTTGTTAGGTGACAGTGTGATTTTTTTTTTTTTTGCCCTTCTTATGCTCATTCTTATATCGTTTTGTATGATGAGTCTTTATTTCCATGTCCTCTTGTTCATCAAACTGAGATATTTCTGTATGGCCTGGGACATATACGATGCTTTGATGTTTCTTTTAGTGCAGTGTGTAGCCATCAAGTTCATACTTCATAACCCATTTACAGGATTTTCTTTTTAAGATGTGCTAGCTAGTTTAAGCTTATTAAAACTGCCAGTTGTTGCTTCAGCCATTAATAAAAAAAAAGAAAAGAAGACAATGGCCGGCTAGAAATGAGAAGCTTGCTCTTGTCTTCTCCTGTCTTAAACCAAAAACCTATTGTTTGAATGGCAAATCTGTTGCCATTATCATTGTAAACGGCCTTTTTGCAGACATAGGGAAGCTTGACAGGCGTAGCAGTGTATCTTGGGGGGGATGGGGCTTAGTGGACATTGTATTAGACAGACTCGATGTTTTAGTAAGGCAGTGTGCCATGTGGCTGTGCAGCCTTAAGTGCTTTGGGTCGTCTATTACTTGGAGGAACCTCATCCTGCCTTATCTGCTCCGGGGTGAGGATGTTTTCTGTTTGTTTTGCCTCTTGTCTCCCGGGAAGTAAATGAAATTGTCCGTTCCGAGAGGTGGGCTTGATTGTCTCGCCACTTGGGCTGCAGATGGAACCGCAGAGCCTGACCTTTAGGCTAAAAAACAGTCGATGCAAGCTCAGACCTCACTCGCCGGCTGTGGTGCGAGGCAAAACTGCGCTCTGGCCTAAGTGCAAGACACCAAAAGGCCTGAAGCCAAATGAGCGATGAACTAAAACAGAGCCACACCACAGCGCCACTTTACTTGGATCTTAGCTGGAGTCTTTATCCAACCTGCGCACAGGCAGTGATCTAATTCAGCGACCTGGCTGCGCCCACTTAGTTCAGCAGGCTAAAACCATTTGATCGGAACTGACACGAACAGCAGACTTTGTTATCCTCAAAGTCTGTTGCACAGCACCGCCCCCCCATCACTGCTGCCACCATGCATTCTCAGCAGTGTGAATAATTGCTAAAGTCCTGATTAAACTGCTGCGGAACTATTAGCTAGCCAGCCAAATCCAGCTGATCCCTCAAATTGTTTTAATGCTGCTCCCTGTTGACATCGCCGCCACCCAGTGCATCAGTCACCAAGTGTAGGAGCACACCTACTGCCCCTGAGGTTTAATACGTCATAACTCACAAACAATAATGGCTCTAAAAAAAAAAAAAAAGTATTAGCTGATGCTGGGGTTTGACAGATCAATAGCGAGGAGAACAGGTCTTTCTACTCGGGGTGCCATCCCTTCGAGCTGTGTGTTGTTGTGATGCGGAGCGTCTGTGAATGTGCAGCAACAGCCTAATTTACCAGACAGCCCCAAGTGGGTCGTGTTGAAGTCCCGGTCAAATATTTACTCAGCTCAGTTTCTCAAGACCTCTCCCCTTCCCTCGCTCTGACACAAACGCCACTCCAGTTCCTCTCTGCCCACAGAAGTTTAATAATGCAGCAGTTTTAATGTACCTCTTTGCATTATTCCCACGGGCACGCTGGCTTTTAGCATCGCTGAATATCGGGTGGGATAACCTGTGAATATCAATTAGTTTGTTTTCATCGATCTCTGCGCGAGGCCGTGCGCCGCTGTGTACTCAGTTGCCCTCCTTAATTCATTTTGCATTCTGATCCCGCTCGTCCTCCGCTGCCGTGATTTTGGTTGAAGATGACGGCCAGCGTCAGTTCGCATTGTCCTCGCGGCCGTGCCCGACCTCTCCGGTGGTTAAAATCTGGACGTTGTTTAAGGAGGCTGCAGTTGTGTGGCATTCCCAGTGACAAGTCCTTTACAAACACCTGGGATGACTATACTCATGCCTGTCACCCCCGGGGCGAGATGCCGTGACTGCGTCTCAGCGTTCGGTTTGTGACGAGCTGAAGATGTCTGAGGAGATGCATCTCATCTTCTCCCTGTGGCCGGTTAAAGCTCCCCTGATATGTGCCTGTGGGTTTAGCCTGCCTTGCGAAATGTATCTCGCTCCGTGTTAATGAAATCAGAGCTTATCTGCAACGGGCCCCGGTGTCCCTCGTTCCTAAGCATATTTCTGCCTTCACTAATGCACCAGGTGCTGCAAATTGAGAAGTCCCCCCCCCCCAGAGTACGAGCAGAATGTTATTAGCCAGTCTTAGGTCTTCCCTGGAGACTTCCATCACATCTTATCTTTTGGGAAGTTTTTCTTTCCTGATTTGAGAATTTTAGTTTGTCAGATGTACTTCTTGGAACCCTCAGAAAGTTGTACTGCAAACCGTTCTTTAGCATGTGTATCTATTTCTTGCACGTTTTTTGTTCATTTTAGTAAAAGTGAAATACATTTTGCCAATGTGATGATGCTTATTGTCTGCCAGTGTGTGCATTAAACAAGATATATTCAATGCATTAGCCGCGGTGTGCACAGTAGAACTGACCTGGGTGTTTCAGGGATATTTAAGGAGCCTCTGCGCAGGAACTGGAGAGATGAGCCACCAGGGAGCTGCAGCTCCCATCAACTGCATTGTGAGGGATTGATTGAAAGCCCCAAATGAGTAGTTTGCCGTAACTGGAGGAGGAGGAGCAGGAATCACAGAGAAACTGCTGAGCAGTCAGAAAGTACATCTGGCTCTGGGAAGCACCAGCAGCGCAAACAATTGGTCAGGATAGTGCAAAAGTAGCAACGGCACAGCTGTCTCAACCCCTGAGCTAAGTAAAGACTCAAAAGCCTGCACGATGCAAGTGAAGCTCAAATGTCAAGTTTCAGCCTGAACCCTTGAAAGAAGTCAGCTCAGCTCTGTCAGTGATGGACAAGGAGTCGGTGTTGTTGTGTCTGGAGAGGCTGACAAAAGGTCTGTCCCACAGCACCGAGTGACGGGGCCTGTGACACCAGCTGCCCCGGGAAGCCTGCTTTCATGTGGCCTGGGCTGAGGTGTGGTGGCAGCTGGGTCAGGAGAGCTCTGGTACAGATATGCAGAGCTGAGAAGAGGAGAAAACCGCTAAACCATCATCCTGTGGATTCCTACAAAATGATATTTTCCAAAACCATCACTAATATAAATCAGAGCGTCTGTCTCACAATTTCAGGAGACTGCCGTGTTGTTAACCGCGTTGACTTTAACAAATGTGTCTGTCGCTGCTGTCTGCAGTCTGTAAAATCTTAGTAATGCAACATTTGTTATGGTAAAAAGCAGAACGAGACTTTTCACGTGGGAGAAAAACTAGGTCCGTACAGTGTACATAAAGATATCAATAGGCAGCTTTGTATGTGTACAGCAGATGAAATATTTGTTCAGTTTAGGCTCTGTATCAGAATGGAAACACTGACATGCACAAATAGCTTTTTTCCCCCTAAATGCATAACATAACACCTAGGATTTTATGTGTAGCTTAATTGTATTAATTGTGTGTAAGTGTAACTGTTTTCATGCCAGTACATTTCAAGCGTTCAGCGCTCTCACATAATTAGATTCCTGGCAGGGAGGAAACACTTCTGAAGTGGCAGTTTCATCACGTAACACCCGTGTGCTGTTTAATTAAAGGACAGGAATAGCAGCATATTTACTCATATTTGTACTATACCTACGAAAAACAGCATGTTGGAGTCAATTTCGTTGGATTGCTTCCCAGAGACTACAACCGTCCAATTTTTCAACCAAGTACTGATACCAGCACTGTATGTACATAGTGATCAGAGGAATATTGTGTCAGGCTGGAGTCTGCCATGTGAATCGGTGCAACTGTAGGGCAACTGGCAGCAGAGAGGCAGGTTGGTGCTGCTAATAGACTCTGCGGGTCATGCTCCGGGGTCACGTCCTCCCATCAAGGCTTCTGCTATGGCATGACCTCGCACCTTGTATACACCTACATTTACAAAGAGAAAAAAAACACATGGCGCTTTGTAAAAGACTTTGATAGCATTGGACACGAGATGCCTCATCAGACTTTGTTGTTTCACATAGCCTGTGAACTTGTAAGTGCTTTTTTAGAACAACTGTGATTAGCAAGGACATTACGCAGTGCTGCGGGAAAAGTGTTGTATACCATGACCCTCCACGCTTCTTTGGGTATCATTAGTATAATCAGTGTATAATCACCTCTCCACGCCTGGCGGGGTCAAACTTCAATGTGACTTAGCTTGCGGGGTTTACAGGAGCGGTCGCACATGTGATGCTGTCTGCCTCCAGAGCAGAGTTGTGTTTTGCAGCGGTGTTTGCAGACATGCGGCTCCACCCTCAGAGCGGCGTCGACCAGGAGGGAAGGCTGCTGGTGCTGCCAACACATTTTGCGAGCGCTGTCGAGGTGATGCCTCATGGTGCGCTTAATGAAGCGCGTGCAGAGCGAGCAGGGGTATTGATCTTAGCTCTCATGGCTTATGCATGAAGCTGGAGCTAATTATTTTCTGACATAATCTGAGACTATACGTCAGAGAACGTTCATGAAGGACTGAATCTTTTTTTGCCCTTGGTTCACATCGGTAGTGCACACTCTTATGGTAAAGTTGATGTTCTCCGATTTAGTTAACAACATTTTGTGAGGTAATAGTGGAAGCAGAGGTCCAAAGCCAAAGCTATATTTTTATATTAATAAGAAATTAGTACCTGTGACATGAAAGGTGTCACTCAGTGAAGAGACACAGGAATTAGCTGCCTAATTCTACTGTTCCTTTTAGCTCTATGGCACATTTTAGGACCTTTCAGCTTATTGTTTTGGTTGTACGAGCCACCCCTTCACAGTTCAGTCTGATCACTCTTACCCATCTTGTTTTTCCATGGTTCTCTTGGTGCATTCACTTTGAGGAATGTCCGAGTTCCATGTTGGCAGATTCAACTGGAATGTCCCTTGAAGTTGTATTTCTGACTCAGAAAGTTGGGCACACCTTACCAACCCTGACCTTAAAAATGAGAGAAAGTGATGTATTGCTGTAGATTTAATAGCCAACTGTCTATAAAATAGTTAAAAAGAGCTCAGCCTTAAACATTAACAGCAGTAAACTGAAACCTGTACATAATTAATTGCTTTTACTTTATAAGGTTTTTAATGCAGGGCTCATTTTAGTATTTTACCAGTGTGGTACTATTACTATCACTGATCGTATTCAACCACAGAGCTGAAAACATTTCAGTGGTGTGTTTACAGCCTGTTGTGCTGCTGGCCAGAAAATCAATTCAACTCAGGTTTTAAGATGATGCAGGTTATTAACAAAAACAATGAAACATCAATGACACAGAGGAACAGCATTGATCCTCTGCGCATATACAACTCTGATTGGCTTTGCGGACATGATAGAGACCGCAGCAAATGGTATCAGTGCTTCATCATCTGCTGTAACTGACATTTTGTCGGTAGTTTAGTAAGGGGATGAGATTAGTTTGATGCAAAAGAGGTGCCGTTAAACATTTGTCCGTCACATTCCCCCCAGCCAAGAGGCGCCACTTCACCCCTCCGTGTCAGGCAGTGCCTCACATCGAAGGCTTTCTGTCACAGGCTCGTCAATCTGTAACCGGCGTTTGGTCACTTTTGGCGCTCGTCATCTGTCAAACACTGTAACAGCGAGTGACGTGTGTCCTCAGCTGCTCCCGTGCCTCCAGGAGAAGAGCAAAAGTAAAGTCTGAGTCTGGACGTGCGACAAAAACGTCTTTTTTTAAGTCAGAGGCTGTAATATCAATGCATCAGTAAACCAGCTTAGAGACAGAGCTGCTGTTGTCCTTATCTGCCCCGCATACAGACCCTTAATGCATGATAAGTGTGTTTACTGCTCAATCATGAGCAGTGTGTGTTACTGCTTTACATTCAGTGTTTGTATCAGAGCCCAGAGAGCCAGCGACAAGGGCTGCCATTCAAGCACTTCACTGTGCTCATTTACAATCTGCTCTCCACATTGCCAGGCTAAGTGGTGACTGAGTGAGGCCTATTTTTAACTCCCCTCCTGTAACTGGAGCACAGCGCTCTCTCATTGAAATGGGTAATAGGGCTAAAAGGCAGGTAGTTGTCAATCAGCAACTATGGAAGAATAGTTGTCGTCATTTTCCATCTCCCTTTTCCTCTTCTCCTTTTTTTTCTAGACATGTGGCTCAGTTTTTTTAGTTGTTTTTTTATTCTAAACAACACAGTGGCAGTTCTGGGATCTTCACTTTACTATAAATGTTGCTTCTGGGGGCATTTAATGGTTTAACTTGGCTTTGAGTCCAAGGAATCTCAGTAGCTCATTGGGCTCACCGAGTTGGCCGCCTGCCAGCCCTTATCTTCAAACCATATCCAGAGGACATTTTTTATCACTCTTCCATGTGTACAAACCCAAGTGCCTGACACGGCTTGGTCAGTTTACTGAGCAAACAGCTCTGATAAACTTTTTTATCGTCCTCCACTTGAACATTTCAGCCCACTACATCATGAGGTGTATGAAAAGTGCAAGCGTCCATAAATCTCGGGACATTTTTATTTATTTATTTATTTATTTATTTTTTGAGGCGTTTACTTCTTGGAGACATCACCAGCTGTAATATTCTGTATTCACAGAGTTCTTCCCTGCATAAGGTCTAAGCACCTGGTGATCATCAGTCGACTTGTAATGCCTGGCTGTGGCCGTGACCTGTCTCCACTGGGTATGAATGGAACAGATGGGCCTGGGGCTTAAGTAGGGAACTGACTCTGCTGATGACACCTGTGCATCATGGAGTGTTTTTCGTGCTCCTGGTCCACACACACACAAACACATGCACGCGTGCATGCGCGCAGACACACACACACACACACACACACACACACACACACACACAGTGATCTCATAATGTAGGCTGAGGGCGGATCAGTCTCTACCAGATGGGCATAATTGGTTGATATGACTGTATCAAAACGCAAGTGTTTAAGTGTCATCTCTGCGTATTTATACAGGCACAGCAATCTGATCATTGTTTTTATATACTAGTGCCCAGCACAATTCTAATTATACATTGGAGATGTATAATATTAATATTAGCATGAGGCTGAGATTATTCTGGATGTCTCTTATTTGCAGAAAAATCCAGTTCAAAAAATTAAAAAGCAAATTTAAACAATGCTTCAGGCCATTCCTCATTTTCTTTTTCGACTTCCTCATCCTGCGTGTGACTGAGCCCCAAGCTGATTGCTTCCACTGAAGATGTAAATCTTTCGAAATGGGCTGCAGTTATAAAGTGTGGTCTCATTCAGCAAAGGCTCAGTAATTTGCCTCAACAGTCAGGCAATGTCATTTTAGCAAACTTCAATACACATTTGCTGAGTGACCGACTCAAAATAAACTACTGTTCTCATGTGCATCATACAGCAATGGGATATATATGGTAGTGCTGTCAGTTTTCAATAGAAATGTTGAATATTCTAAATGAAAAGACGTGTTTGCCTCTGTTTCCTTGTCGCACTGATGAAGGCCTATGGTGCTCTTCTACTTTTGAACTGACTTAAAAGTCCTTTTAGAGAAAAAAAAAAGAGAAACATTTGCTGCATTCATTTCTAACAACGAATGTTTAGATATTGGAAAAAACCTCTACCAGCCCGTAAGTCATCTTTTCTGAGTCATGGCGGAGTTTAGTGAAAATATCAGCATAGTATTGATTCTGGGATGCTTAGCTGGTAGCTTGGCAAACAGAGACGTTCCTGCATTAAGGCGCTGTGACGCAGCACAGTTTGAATCAGTCTGAATATTCCAGACTTCCTCATTAGCCTATAATGGAGATCTATTCTCCCTTTACACCTGCTGCGTTTTCGGAGGAAATGGAGTGTCTTAGCAGCACTCTGTTGCTCTGGCGCTGCCTGTCTGTCTGATGCCAGGGTCTAATGAGGCTTGCATTATGCCACAGCTGGCAGAGGCCCTGTCCCAACACCGGATACTGACTCAGGAGGATCAGGGCTCTGCTGGAGGCTTGTCTCTTCCTCCAGTCCACCATCCAGACTGTTGCACTTTTTATAGCTTACCATCGCCCAACACACACACACAGCTGTCCATCTGCATGTATTATATTTATTCAAACTGTACAGCTATTATTAGTGAGGATTCTGGTATTACAGAGTTCCATCAAATTAGCCTCACAGAATATCCTATATCTAAATCTAAGCTCAAGGTCGCCCTTTTTTCGTCACACTTGTGTCTTCAGACTCAGACTCATCCTCTGAGTCAGGATTTGACTCTGGCACACTACTAGGCTTATGAGGGAGAAAATAACCCAGAGATTCCACCAGATACGTGTCAGCTGCATTACGGCTCCCATCCGGTTTTGCAGTACCACAGTTATAGGTATGTGTTATAAACACAACAACAAGTGTTCCCAACCAGATTAGATGAGTAGAAGAGCTTGTATTTGTCTCTTTTTTGAGATTTGTGTGCTGGCACCAACACATAGTGTTTTATTTTGAAAAGTAACTGGATGTTATATTTTTGTCTCGGTGCTTGACTTCTGGTCTGCTCTGTGCTATATTCAGCTAAAATTGCTGCGTTGTTCTCCAGCGTATCTGTTCCGGAGGGCTCCAGACTGGGGGAGGTGGGATGGAGCAGATATGCAGCGCAACGGACCTGGTGGAAGTTAACACATAGACTAGTCATGTATCTGGTAGAATTTGTTAATTTCGCCATTGTTCGCTGAAACCTTCTCCTTTTGTGCTCCCAACAGCTTTCGGACCCTCAAAAACAAAACAAAAATTCACTGGTCGCACATGCGTGACTAAATGTAAAATTTGGTTGCACTGTCTCCAATTTTGGTCGCAAAATACAACCATACGGTTACAGTCTGGAGCCCTGCATAGTGTAGCGTGGCTATGTCTGTTGTTCTTGCGGTTCTGATACAGTGGCGTTTGAGCTTTAGTTTCCCTTGTAAACACACCGACCTATTCAACCTCCTTCCTGCTCCTCTGCTGCTGCTCCTCTCGGGGTAACTCGTCCTTCTCTGCCAAAGCGACAGTGACACTTCAGCTTCGACAGCCGAAGAGGTCAGCATGTTTACTGGGAAAACTACAGCTCACAATCACTATATCGGCTCCACTGCTAGCTGTTTGTTTTTAAAAAACAACTGCGAGAAAAACACAGACACATTCTCACCAGATCACCACTGAAGGTGTAGTTAGTGCAGACCAGAGGCAGAGATGGGTGGGTCTTTGAAGAAAAGCAGTCAATGTCTTTGTTTATTCCTCCAAAGGATTGTGTAGCTTTTATGTAAAGAGCACATATAATCTGTGGTGTCTACAAATGATATATGCCCTATACAGTACATCGTGTTTGGCTTCGAGAGGCTCATCCAATGGAGCTCAGTGGGAGGCTTATGTCCTGCCTTGGAAAGACAACATACAGGATAACACACTGCTGATGCCCACACCCCCACACGCACCTGCTCCAAGTCACGCTTATACATTTACACAAACACAGCTACACACACACACACACACACACACAGTTGGCAGTGGCTGGTTATCATGTATAAACTGAGTGTCCTGAAAAAAAAAACAGTGGCAGCTGGAGAAACTGGACACTGCTTTTGCAAAGCACGGTTGACCAGTAAAATGCAGCAGGTTGTTGTAACATTTTGTCCCATGCTGTATAGCAGCATGAATAAGATAATGTTGCTCCAGAGCCAACACTTTCACTGCGAGGCACCACGGCAGCTCAAATCTTCGATGTAACACAGAGGAAATTAGGTTTGCTGAAGGGAGGGGAAGATAACAACTTACACAATATAAACAAACAGCAAGAGATTGACACTACAATTACAGCCTGCGTTTCCCCCTATTGCAAAATAAAACCTTACAGCAGGCGTTTAGCTGAAATGATAACCTTTTTAGCTGCTCCCCAATAGATTTTATTTCCAAAGCTCCAGCTAACCTCATTTAGAATAATGATATTGAGGCCTGGTAATGTCGGATTGTAATGACTGTTGTCACTGAAACAGCTAATTGATTGCGAGCAGCGAAAGAGTCGCTCTTTGTAAATTGGATGACTTTTAAATCACAGTTATTATTACCTTCTTGTTAATCTTCTGCTTTTCATTTAATAATGCATCGACTGACATTTGCTTTCATGTGCCTGGGCGAAATTATTGCTGTAGCTAGTGTCACACCTGTGTGTGTGTGTGTGTGTGTGTGTGTGTGTGTGTGTGTGTGTGTGTGTGTGTGTGCGCGCGCGCGCGCCTCAGAGAAGCACATGTTATCTGCCACCTTGCATAAAGTCTTTTTTCCAGATTCTTTTGTAAAGTCGACCTTCTCAGCATGAAATTGTTGCAGTCGGACATCCCGGGTGTCAGCAGGCTTTAAACAACTATGTCCCCTTGGTATGGGATTGTGGTCATTGTATTAGATTGACACCGCAGGGCAGAGGTGAGCTTCGAGGTGGATGTCAGAAGCGGAGTCAGCATCAAGAAGAAACGCAACATGCTGTTTACTTTGTCCTAAACTCCAAATATAGGCATTTTAAACACAAAGATGCTCTGACATATCTCACGCTGTGGCACCTAAAGGCTTGAATAGACTGAACAAACACACACAGAGGAGTTTACAAAACAAGCTGTTCTCACACAATACAGGGGCGAGCCGAGGGCAAGGTGTTTAACTAAGGCTTCAGCATGTTTTTGGCTATGCAGCTGTGAGTGTGTATGAACTGTGACCTGTCACAGCTATAAAAAGGTGTGAAGTCATGGCAAGGTGACAGTGAATGCAAGGCCTAGTTTTCCCTGACTAATCCCTGCAGGATGGGACGCCTGGCTCCACATAATCACAGAGCGGTGATTATGTCCCTATTACTGCCCATTGTATCAGCACATTCTGCCGCTTTATATAATATTATCTGCTGTTTAGTGGACGCTTTTGTGCAAAGCACATTTCTGGAGCCACCCATACCAAATATGTAGGCACTGTCCTGGTGGTGTAATGTACTGCTTTTATCCAGAGTGCCCTCATCAGAGGGCATACATGTTTAGTATGGTTGGCTTTAGGATAATGGAAACACTATCTTTGGCAGCGTGAAAGCAGTGCAAGATAAACCCACCTAAAGTTAGTTGACAACATTTCTACTGGAGTCACTTCAGTCCAGTTTTACCTTGTTGCCAGGCCCAAGAAAGGCATAGATCACCAGCCTTTAATTTAGCACTGCCCGACTGTATGAGTGTGCGTGTGTTTTTGTGTGTGTGTGTGTGTGTGTGTGTGTGTGTGTGTGTGTGTGTGTGTGCGCGTGCGTGTGTGCACTACCCATTATACTAAAGAGGAACTTGTGCCAATTGCAGCAGCTGTTGAGTCTTGGCTTAATTATAATGTGGTTTACTAAGTGTGGATTTACTCTTCACTAAAACTATATGGGTTGCACCACACAAACTACTTCTAAGAGATTGTTACAGTTGTTAACGGCCAGATTTAATTTTGAACAGCTATTTAGAAACAACTGACAAAACCTACTTGCTAATATTTATTTTGAAGATCTAAGTTTAAATCCAACCTGAAGTCATCCTATCAGTTTGTGGACTACTGTTCGACATTGCCGTCTTGGGTTTTTTATTAACCAAAAAGTACCATAAAGAGAGGGTGGAGCTTGGGAGGAAATCCTGATTGGATCTGACTGAGATCCCAAGGACAAGCCCCTGGTAGCAACTTGTCAGTCATAAGGTAGCCACGCCCTAAAACATACCCCGCTTTATCGTCTCCTTACTCTAAGTTGGTCCATAATTTGGAAATATGAACATCATGCTGCATCGAAGAAGACTTTAAACTAATGATTGAGCCCATAAACTAATTAGGAAACTGTTTACTGAGGTATTAAATCACATTCGAAAGTCTCTATTTAAATGGTCTTTTGGCTTCTACTGTATGTAGGATGTAATGGTACTAAAGTACACAAGAGTATCTAGTAATGTGTCATCTGCATCTGATTAATTTTAGGATCACTGAAATGTTGAACTGAGTCACACATCCGACATTAATTGATATTTTCTACTGTAGCCGCTGTTGAAAATGATATCGTGAACGCATCCCAATCAAACAAAGCAGGGTCCTTGAACAAGCTCTGGGCCACAGTGTAATTAAACACATTCAGAGCATCTTATAGTGGTGTAGTCACAAAAGGGCTTTATGGGACGCGGACAACTAAATGTGAATTGATTAAACATTGTTAAATGGCACTTTAGCAGTCTGACTCAAACAGGACAAGCTCTTCTTACATTTGGTGGCTATGAATATTTCACCGCCTTCGATGGAAAATTCTTTTTGTCTCTGTTCTGCATAAATGCAACAAGACCTCTGTTAGACCTGGAGATGGCTGTGATGCTGGGACTGCTGTGAATTGGGTATTTAAATGTACTACAAGGAGCTTTTAACTGGTTATGAAACAGTCTTAATTTAACACAGATGCCTCCAATATGACCTATATCAGAAACGAAGACTGGACATTTCTATATGGCATAGCACATACTGCTTTTTGTCCACAGGGGATCTTCGTAGCTGCTTTTAAAAAAGAAGCGTTTATACTCACAGTTTAGTGTTAGATTGGTAGTAGGAGATCCAAATCCTGCCATGTTGTTCCCTCCACCAACTCTGAAAAAGTAATTTGCTTTGCTTCGTTAGTCGAGGACAGAGACTGGTGTCACTGCTGGCGGGAGATGGATGGCCATGGAAGATGGCGTCCAATAAATTCCATAAATCACACGTAAATAATGTTAGAGGAAACTAGTGGCTGCTGATGCACTGATAAAGATAAATGTAGTGTGTTTCAGTGTAGCAGTTCACAAAGTTTTCCTGAAGTCACAGCCAAGCCTGACTTTACCCCATTAGGGCTAAAAGGCTAAAAGCAGCTTATTTGGTATTTAAGCAGCTGATGAGTGATTCGGGTTTTGTGTGACGATGACTCATGATAGCGTGCATCTTAACACTTTTTTTGTGTTGGCAGTGTGGTACCAGCATTGAGATTGTGGGACACTGAAATGTAACTTGGATGATTTTTTTGGAGAAAAAGGTCACTGTGAGGCTGTTATGTCACAAACAAATCCGCCTAACCCACTTTTCTAACAGTCAGATGTTTGTCCTTTATGTATTAATTACCCAGAAATGATGCTACTGGTTCTCGCAGGCCCCAAGTTTCCTACTGTGGGTTGCTGTTTCTTTGGAAAATGTGTCCGATGATCGCTGTGTACTCCTCCAGTGAAAATGTCAGGACGCTCTCTGACCATAGAGCTATTCCACTGTAGAGGAGTGAGACATTTGAGGCGAAGTCCTACTTGTTTCAGCGTCCGACAAATGTTCTCCCAACCCCTGGCATTAGAGCGTGAGTGTGCAGGTAGGTGGAAAGAGGAGAGAGGGAGGACGGCAGCAGAGGAAAACGAGACAAGAGACTCTGTGTATTTTCCTCGAGGCTGCGAGTAATCAGAGCGACTGCTCGTACCAGAGCTCGGCGCTGGAGCCGTTCATTACCTGCAGCAATTGTTGTCAGCACTATGTTAATAGCTTATATTGATTCTCTTCGTCTTAACACTGCATTCATAATAAAGTGAGAGAGGCAGAGAAAATCTCCCTCTTCTACTCGGCTGTTATTTTCTCACCAAGCAATTTTCTGCCATTATTTCGGTAGCGTTTGTTCTAGGCAGTGCCTGTGTGCTGCAGCCGTGGCCTCTGCGCTTTGCAGGACCGGGAAGCCGTTAGATACGACTTCTTCCGAGGACACCTCACAGCAATGGGCATAACTGTAATAATAATGTCTCTGCTTCTGATGAGCAATGTGCTTCATTCAACCGCTGACACTCGGTAACCATCGACAGAAATGACGCGGATGTTTGATAATGATCAGCATATCCCTGATCAGTGCTGATCAGTGAGGAGTAGGATGACCCTTGACCCCCAGTGATGTGCATGTTCGAGGTGCTTGTACTCACTGTTACCTCAGTCAGTTAAGTGTATTCCCACTAAAAGATCCAAGAGGAGGTAAAGGGCAACACACACCAGCCACACCATAAAGACAGAAGAGGGAGTCATGGTAGCAGAGATTAGATGGATAGAGTAAATATGGATATCGTTGTTTCTGAAGCAATGACGTGCTGGTGTGGGGGGATTACACAGAAAACATTAGGCACAGGTGCTCTGACTCCAGTGTTGCCAGGTGCGCGAAGGATTTAGCCTTCTGTAAGTAAGTTAGGTCTCTGTATCCATGATGTGCAATAGTAATATTTACATGTCTTAGTTGAATTTTCTATACGTTTTTTGATACGGATTCTCCTACGTTGTCTTAAATTTGAGGGTGTCAGGGTGCAAAAATCCTTGCCCATTGACTTTTGTTCAAAGTTGTAGGTGCGTAGTTTGCTCCTTTTCAATACAAGAGGTGGGAATAACTGGGGAATAACCCATGTCATATCTCTGCTGTCACCTTATTAGAAGGCCACATGTCGCTGGACTGGTCTTATTCAATTGAAGGAGGGGGGCGGGCTGTGTTTTTGACACATGGCTAAAGTCAGTCTGCATAGAGCCAACAGTAGAACCTGGCTCCTCTGGTGCAAATGGTGCTGACGGCCCTGAGTTTTTGAAAAAGTTCTCCAAGGGCGTGATCAGCACATGTGTCTTTTTTTTCCTGCGCTCAAAGAGCAATCACTCAATTTGAAGACAAAGCTGAACCCTTCACCTCGAGCCTTGAAGTCGCTCTGGTCATAATTGTCAGTTAAACATCTACAGCGGCATACAAACGGCTGTGTGTAAAGTTGTAGTACTGGCGGTGGGACCTCCCACCCATGCGGTCCCAGTAGCCTCTTTCTCCTACCTGCTGCTGGGCCATCATATTTTCCACTGTGGGCTGAAGCAACAGACTATCCAGGCCTAATAGAGCCTCCATTCATCCATTCATTGAACCAAGGCAGGGAGGTGGAGGCTGCACCCAGTAAAGGCTGCTGTTCTCTCCTCCTTGTGAATAGGTGCGGATGTAAAAGGTTCTGACTCATGAACTGTTCTGCAGCTCAGGAGAGACCGGCGCTGCTAATAATCCGGACTCCAGGGAGGTTATTTGGATTGAAGAAGAGAGGCAGCATTGTTGCGTGGAGACATGCAGGCGATGGTCCGTCTGTGGTCGTTTTTTTAATGAGATCCTTTTGTTCACACACGGGTGTTTACTGTAAACTCTTCCCGCCAGTTAGTTGAAATGCACCGATGAGCAAGGTGTTGCTCTGCTGAGGATCTCAAAGGAGCGAGAAAAGGGAACGTTACACTGCTCATCCAATATGCCTCAGCACTTGAATCCAAACAAGCTTTTTTTTGTTTTGTTTTTGACCAGAACCCTGGTGTTACAAATTGCCTTCATGCATATGTGATTTTGGGCGTGCACCCTTTTGCCCGCCTCTCACTATATGATTAATGGTTCAGGGATGAGATGAGTGCTTGTGGCTGACAGTGGAACAATTAATACCCCGCTCTGCTGCTTTTCTCTGCAGACAGAATGAGTCTGAGCCCCCCGCCTCACCATCGCCACCACAACCACCACCACCCCTCAGCAACTGTCAGAAAACTGCTGAACACAACGATCCGGGGTCAGTAAACAAGAGAAATAATCCTCTAATTAAATCTTTTCTGGCTGGGAAGTGGGAGCGTAAGTTATTTCAACAGTGTTCATTCAATAGTCCAGCCAGGTAGTGGAAACGGATGCAAAACAAATCTCAGCTTCAAAGATCTTCAATCACACGATTGACAGAGATATCTTGAGAAGGGCCAGCAACACAGGCACACACACACACACACCAACACACACACCACCAGCGGCTCTCTAAATCAGCCATAAGAGACACACTGTGAAGTCTCTACTCCAGTTGGCTGTCTGCCACCGTCACAAATTGAACGAGAATTGAATCTCCTCGTCTTTTTAACACTCAGTGAAAAGCTGCATTACTTTGGCAGAGATGCAATTTCTTCATATTTATTTATTTTTGCTATGACTAAAAAGGCCTATTCAAAATTCCACATCTATGCGACGCACGCTATAAACCATCAACAATCCTACATGAAGCCAAAAGCTCTGCCTTCCTTCAGGGAAGCAATATTTCACTTCAAGGAATCCCCTTTGCTGATTCAATCTCCTTAAATCTGATGGAAAATGAATTTAGTTCTTGCATGTCCTGCCAGAGGGGAAGTGTTTCGAGTCAGATAGACTGCGACATGTAAGGCAGAGAGCTGATACTCTTACCAGTAATAGTAAAGTGAGTAATACTCACAGTGGCTCAGCACCTGTGCGTCAAGAATCCAACATCTGGAAATATCAGAGGGAGACGGAGAGGAAGGATGTGATTTCACGTGATAGTGTCACAAAGTGTTTGTGGAGTTATATTGAGATGCTTTTTTTCTTTTTATGATGTGGGGGGGGGGAGAGCAAAATGGAGTCATGCCCGGGTTACTGCAGGCAAGAGAGAGCAAGTGTTGTCGTGGAAGTAGCAGAGCAGAGGGTGTACCGAGTTGAACCTTCTACTCACTGAGGGATAATCGGAAAAGAAAAATTCTCATTCATTGGTGCCTCCTTGCCTGCCAAGACCAGGGGAGTAAGTGAAGGTTTTGGCCTGGAGAGTGATTTCTTTGGAGGGAGGATCAGTAAATGCCCTCTGCATCCTGTTGCAACAAACTGGGTCATGTGAAACAACTCCACATGTTTCATCGGCGCTGAGTTCACAGAGAGGAGAATCTGGCTTTACATACGTGTTCGTCATACACTTGCTGTCAGTTTTGGTAAACCTCTTGCTTTAACTATAAATCCTCCACTCTTGCATGTCACTGCGGTTGTTCCTCAGGTTTTCACTTTACATCAGAGATTCAGCCCTCTGATGGAGTGTCATGGGACACACTGATGGTGTCAGGCCTGACGTAGTAGTCACAATGAGTGCACTGTTCCGTCCGAGGTCCGGAGGGGAGAACAGGGTGGATCTGGCTCATCGTTCATTGATAGTGTTGCAAAAGGGGCAGAACTCAAGTTTCATGATAATACAGACTGGAACAGGGCACAGGGTCCATGCGGGCCAGTCAGCTGAGGCTCAGATGCTACAAACTGTCGGCACCAGGTTATCGCGGAGAGATGTGAATTCAGCACAGATTGAGAATACAGAGACTAATGCATTCCAGCTTAACTCCCGCTCGTTCAGTCCTTTACTGCCTTGATGACTGATTTACACAGAATGTTGACTCAGCAAGCAAACATGCTCGGATTTAATAGTCATTTGACAGTCTGTTTAACTTTATAAATTATTTGAAGATGCATGCAAAGAGAGGAGAAAATACGGGTAATTATACAAAGGCACGCTCATTTCTTACCCGAGTTCTATTTAGATGATGTGTGCTGAGATCGTTAGTGTCTAGTGTATATAGTTTTTGTTTTTTTTACTCTCATGATTTTGACTCATGCACTGTATTTGTGTGTCCACTGTTAGCAGACTGACCTATGGTAATAATCAGCACCTTTGATATTATATTGCACAGTTAATCACTGTTTCCCAGTTATGAATCCATACCTTTTTTTCACATGGCCTTGAGAGGGAAGATAAGATGTTTTTGAGTCTACCGAATCTTTGAGACGTTATCATGAATTGATTATTATTTAGTTACAATTAAGAAGCACAGATGTGATCCTTATGTATCTGTCTGTGTGAGGTATGCGAAAGGGACAGTCAGTGAATCCAGGGGTTTGTTCCTTACCCTCAGGTGGGACTCGGCCTCTCTGCTGTCTGTCAGTGGACGTTCACGGGAATTTTGTGTCACTGAGATTCAGCACTAGGGGAAACGGCGCGGACACAATTTGCCAAGTGTTTTTTCTGCCAAGCCATAAAGGGTGCAGTGCAACACTCCCCCTCACTGATGAGATCCAGTTTTTTTTGGTCTTCGGTCACAGGGATGTTGGTGTGGGTTTGGCTGTAATAGGTCCCAACCCAGATGGTTCTTTTAACAGTTATACACACAGTTTTAGAGGATGATGTTAGTAAACCCTCTTCATAGAACCATCATTACAAACAGCGTCCAGCATGGCTTAGTTTAGTGTGTTGTCGTCATGCTTTTTAATGGAATTATGGTATGTTAGATCCTGTTTGTCTTGTACTGAAAATCAGTTGCTGTACGTGTCGGGACTGACTACAGATATTAACTGGCTTAAATTTTTTATGGCATCTTTGAATTATTAATTTATTGTGGCATTAAGGGATTTCAACCCACATGTCGTTCTACATCTCTGATGTTGTAAAGTAACTATTACATTAACCTTATTTTTTTTTTTATATATATATTTCACAGTCTGCCATTAGTTAAACCCGAGTCTTCACCGTGTACCGACCTGCTCTTAGTGAAATCACCAGGTCGGGCCACAAAAAGAAAACGAGGGCTTTTAAGAAAGCCAGGAACACTGTCCCACTCTCAGATACCCCCGGCCTTTCCCTTCTTTTTGTATGTCGCGGAGCCAACGCAGCCCATGCATGTCACATTGTGCCCACAACAAAAGCCCCAGACGGCACACACCAAACGAAATTCATATTTAGAAAGGTCGCGATTGTGCTCGTGTGAATAGCCGTCTCCCCATACTAGCCCAGGGGCTTGTCAACCTTATTCCCCCTTTAACAACATAACACATTTGGACTGCTACAATGCAATTTATGTCTGCTCTCTGTCTCCTCCACCCACTTACAGCAATAGGAGTGCAGGGATTACTCTCTCTGCATTTTTCAAGGCCGAGTCCAGACCCCACTGGTTCTTAGAAGAAATTGTTTTCATTACAACTTCTCAAACAGTGCCCCGAGCCATTCTGCCAGAGTGATAGGAGAAACTTGGTGGTATTGAAAACGAGACAAATTGGTTTCTGGCCCAAGGGGAGAAAAGTATAATTAGCAGAGCTCAAACTCAGCTGCTTTCCTGAGAGCTTTGATTTGCCGTAGTGTGCTTTTGCCATGTTGACCATGTACTCAAAGGGTGCAATCAGTCTGTCTTGTGGCTGCTGTCAAAGCCAGGCTCACGCCATATTGTCCCGTCACTCAGTGTCCACCAGGTGTTGCCCTGTCTAAAGGGACTCTCAGTTTTTCAGGAGGCCTTGAGGTAAAAAAAAAAAAAGGGGAGAGCCTATAAGTAAATCTTGTAACCCCCCCTCTTTCCTTTCTCCTCCTCCTCCCCCTCCTCCTCCTCCTCCTCCTTTGATTCAAACCCTGCTCTCATCCATGTTGCCTAAGCACTCTGGGTGAACCTTTCTTATGACGTTTCTTCCGTCTCGGATCAAGGAAATCTCTGCTCTCTGTCACTCCGATTGCTAATGACTGAACTTCACACAATAGCAATAGACAAGCCGATGGTGCAGGATCATAGTTGATAAAAACTAAACGTGTTCAGAAATACTGTATGACTGTATCCTCTGCTTCATTAACTGCTTGACTGAAAAAAAAAACAACACTTCTTCTGACATGCAGACTGGGACGCTGCCACTAAGCTACTTATTAACAAGGTCCCGCTTTGATAAAATTGGATCCTGAATGCTTTGTCCTTCCTTATCATTGTAGCAAACTCTAGACTGTTACATAAGTTTTTAACTCACTTTAAAGTCTTGGCACAGTGAGGACCACAACAGTTACATACATAAGTCCTTTTTACAAATTTTTTTTCAGTGCTATGTGCATTTGAAATGATCGAATGTGTTACACCTGCATTTTTTCTTCGGTCACTTGGGTAACATGTTTTTTCATGAGTATGTATCCTGCAGCACGACATTAGCATACATTTGGTGTCATCTTTCAGCCCATCTGCCTTTTAGCTCTGTTTTGGTCTCAACCAACTCCTATCTGTTGGTTGAGACCAGTATCTGTCTCTTTAGGGGCTGAATGCACCACCAGTTACATTAAAGGAAGTCACTTTATCCATTGTTATTATAAAAACATTTGTTAATACAGCTTTAGATTAAACCTCCACTGCTTTCCAGCAGTTGTATGTAGTCATGTGTCTTTTCAGACCCTGTGACGTTTATGGGTGGACTGTTTAATACTTGTAAACATCTCTAGGGTTTACTGACTTGGACATGGAGAAAAAAGTTAGAATGAACTCCAGTGAGAAAGTACCATTTCACCATTGTATTTAAAAATAGCATGCTCAGTCAAACACTTGGCCACTCTTTGTGAGGGAAGGGTGGTGAAAGCTCTGGTTTCTTAAGTGGTTTTCCTCATGCAGATTTCCACAGCTCATTCAGTACTCAGTGCTTTTGTTTCCCCTGCTAATCCAGGAAAGACAGAGAGAGGGAAGAAAACCAAGGGGAAAAACACATACAGTGGAGAGTGGGAGAGCAGGGTTGGGATTCCATTGGGTGGATTGGAGAGGATTTCATTCTTTAAATAGAAGCACCTGTTCATCTGGGATTAGTAGGAAGCAGAGCTCTATTTTGGTTCGGTCGGGATTCTTGCCAATCACGCCCTGGGTCCTAATGGGTGCCTGGGTGTGAAGCAGATTCCTGGTGCCCTCATTTGGGGTTGTGGTGGGTGAGAGCTTGCTGTCTGGGTTGACTCCAGGACACTGCTGGTGCAGATGCTTGGACCAACTGGTGGAAGCTCTTTTCCTCCTTCAGAAAATGCAGTTAAGACGCCTCAGAGTAAAACACTTGCTTATCACTGGCTAACAGCAGAAGTTCAGTTCCCAGATGCAAATGCTTACATAACAGTGTTAATTACAAGTGCAAAAGTGCTGAAAAAAGCAGGCATAATCTGGATGAAGGCAGGTTAAATTAAGGGATGTGCCTGGCCTTACAGGCAAGGTGTTGTGATAATGAGGCAGGTTAAATTGGCAGGGAAGGTGTTAGTGCAGACCACACATTAGAAGAGGTGACAGTAAGGTCAAATGCTTTGTAAACATTGACATGAGCATAATTGTGCTTAAAGGTGATATAGTGTTTGTAAGAATTGGCCATCCGTCAAAATCATGCCACAACAAATCAGGGGCACCAGAAAGTTGAGGTGTTCACTCTGTCACTTCTGTTTCTATCCCTTATTTATTTGCTTGCTCTACTTGCCCTCTGAGCAGCTCTGCTTCTTCATCCTATCGCTTTGGACTGAGTGCAGACTGGATGCTGCAGTGACTCACTATTGCTTCTTGACGTATATTATGGTTTTAGGAAACAGGATGGGCCATTTCTAGCTAGCTAGTTAGCATGCTAACTTCACTAGATATCTCACAGCACAATACATAAACGTCTTGGACATGATGTCAAAATTGTTATATGTGTTCTGATGATCATTTCAGTTAATTTTTGAATGTTTTGAACTGAAATCTTTACACATAGCTCTTTTAAAGGTGCAATATGTACAAATGTGTGCGCATTATTTACGAAAAGTTGAAAACATGTAATAGTTATCTTAAAAGATCAACAAAATGCGTGGACATAATAACTGTTTTGACATTACGACGTCTATGTATTTTGTGTTGCTGAGATATCTACTGAAGTTAGCATGCTAACCAGCTAGCCCCGGCCCATGCCCATCTATGTTCTAGCAGTGTAAACATTAACACATCCATGGTAATCCCAGCCCCCAGTCTGGACTGCTAGATGTTCTGCTAACTGGGCTAACTAGCTAATGGTAGCTACATTTAGCATTAGTGACAGAAACAAGCTTATTTGCTTTCTTGCTGAGAGCTAGATGAGAAGTTTGATAACCTGACTCTGTCAAAAGGTAATAAAGTCTGCCTACCAGCACCTTCTAAGCAGACTAATTAAAATGTTAGATAAATTAGCAAAGTGGTACAAAAAATGTAAGCCTAAGAACTACAATTTTAAATTTTAGCTGGGACCAGTGCAAAATGTCAAACTGTTTCTTTATGCCAATGAGGAAGTCAGTTTTTCATTTTCCCCCCATTGTTCGTCTCACTTATGACTTTGGGCTTCCACCTTTCAGCCAGGGGGGGCTTCCTCACTCCTGCTCGCCGAGGCCTCCTTCCTTTAGACGAAAGAGGGATTTTCTGGTTTAAGTGTTATTTGGAAAAGATGACGGCAAGTGGAAAAAACTTCCCTCAGAGCCTAGATAAAAGGATGCACATGTGCACTCAGCCATACAGCTCAGCAGCTCCTCTATGGGGCCAGGCACGTATTTGGATTCGCAACACGCACAGCGCAGTATGTGGACACATGCAACAACCATGAAATATGGCTTGTGTTCTCTGTGCGTTTTCGGCGCGCTCACACCTGCATTTAGAGCTGTCCTCTTGTGATTTTATTTGTGCATTTGTAAGTTGTTGAGGAGGATAACCTGAATATGTAGGTTTTCATGTGCAAATCACTGTCGCTGTGCTCGGAAGGCGAAACAGTGAAACAGCCAAATGTTTCTCAGCCAA
Source organism: Acanthopagrus latus (assembly GCF_904848185.1). Taxonomy (NCBI): domain Eukaryota; kingdom Metazoa; phylum Chordata; class Actinopteri; order Spariformes; family Sparidae; genus Acanthopagrus; species Acanthopagrus latus. The sequence goes on along the minus strand of NC_051043.1, from coordinate 12,875,092 downwards.
ACAGCCATATTTTTCATACAACATGTCAAATGGATTTTTGGCCTGTTTCTTTAAATATCTAGCTCTAATTGTTTTCAGAGTATTGGCTAGCCCCACCCAGCCTCCTCCAGGGGATTTCTTTTGGCTGCCTTCAAACAGACTCAATCACAGATGATTGTACTCCACCTGTAATTGGGTCAGCATGTATATTTATAGACAAAATCTGTCTTTCCAAACACATTAAACACTACGCAGAGCTAGTTGCACTAAATGGCCTGCTTGTGCTCTAAGTGAACACCTACCATTATCATTTTTTTCCTTAATTAGCATCCTGTAAAACGACCACTTAGAGATTCACCCACAATAAAACATCCAGCCCAGTGTTGGTTTCTACATTAGTCTACGTAGCCGGTCTAGACAATCATTCTTTATTCTTCTCACCTTCTCCGGGGGTTGTCCTCTCAGAGTAACAGGGGCTGATGTGGTAAAGGAGCGAATGCATTTGTCTTAATAAAAGCCATCAGTCTTCATTCCAGCATGTCGCCAAGTCGCTACTCCCTGTGTTGAGCCTTCCAGCAAAAGATATGCCCATGAATCACTTAACAATACAGTAATGAAATCCCATACCCTTAATGTGAATATGTTGTTATTGTAAAAGCCTGGCAGAGCAGCCCTGTAGCCCCCCTTATTGAATCAGCGGTGACCTGACATCAGCATTTATCCATGCATATGGTTCCAGCCAGGCTCCCGCTGCTCTGACTCCCAAGCTCTTGCCTGCCACTGCTGCAGGGGAACAGACCTCAACAGCCCCCTAAGCGGATCAGACCTTACACATTGCTCCACAATTTCATTAAGGGTCACCATTCACGGGGGCCGTCAGCGCCGTAATAAACTCCCCAGTGCAGCCGAAGCAGATGGCACGACCCGAGCGTCAAGGGAGAGGCATCCAGAGGAATCCCCTTAATAAGGGGAAGTAGGCCAGCAGCAGGCGCTTTGGAAAGATAACTCCTGCCTTTTCATGATATTCGCAAGATCCCTTAGTGTGTGAGTCAAGCCAGTGGAAACTGTAAATCTTAGCTTGGCTTCTCAGGGAGTCAGAGGGCAGCGCTTTTCATTTTTCTTGGTCACATTGCTGTAAATCAGTTTTAATAACTGCGCCCTCATGGCAGAAATGGTATTTTATTTGTATAAATATCAATTCTGATCTCATTGCACGTTGAAAAATTGTTTTGGACATTTTGAAAAGGATTGTTTCTGCTCTGACTGAGAGGTTAGTGGTTGGTTCATTAGAATATTTTCAATTGACCATCCACTAAGCCTCTGTTAGCCACTGCTGACGGGTGCATCAAGGTTTCCATGTAGTTTACACTGATATCAAAAAAATGTTTGGTTATTTTTCAAATGGCAGACAAAGAACAGATTAGTCTCTAGCTTCCGTCAATTTTGCTGTCTGAAATGACTGCTGTAGCTGTTGAATTTGTTAAGTTGCCAGCTAAATAAGCTAGTTTTAGTTTGCTTAGTTGGTTGTAAATGTCCAAATTAAGAATTTTTCCCAAGAACCCTGTAGGCAGGTGTCCCCAAGGAGCAGGACTGAAGAATGCTGGGCTACACAATATGAAAGATAAAATTAAAAAATCCCATTACCATGTAGAATGTTTTTCCCTGTGATAAATGTTTATTACAATCTTCATTTCACCGAAAAAATCTGTTAAAAGTCATGATGATGTGATAATTATTGGGGTCTCTATGAGCATCTGGAGAACAAGATTTGTAGGCCAGGGCGTCTCTGCAGCACTACAGTATTTCATTCTAATGCTGTTTGACCAACATTTGACCTTTTGTCCAAACGCTGCAGCTTCTGCGATTTGGATAATGCACATCCAGCCGATAAGAACTTTAACCCATTGCTCACCCGCCTGCTTGTGTGCGTTGGGTTTTTAGAGAAAGCTAAAAATAAAAGACCTCATTCTGTGTGCTGAGTTTGTCACTTGCACAGCCCCATACTCACTGCTTAAGCCCGTGGAGAAAGTCCTGCTATGGGTTGTTACGGCTGCTGCTGGGAGCTATGATTTGGCCGTCCTAACAAACACTCAATTTTTTCTTTTTTTTTTTTGCACCTGAAGTGATTTGTCTCTGGTTGTCTAAATGTAACCAGAATTTGTCAGACCGGCATATTGACATTTGGCTTTTCAACCATTAAGCTCCCCAAATTACCTCATCTGCTACACATGGAAGAATCAATTGTGATACAACCTGCTCTCCCTGTCTGTGTCACCTTTTACACTGCCACGGGGCACATTTTTAGCACAACCTTTTTCTAAATGCCACCCATCAGTCTTATGTTTCAGTCAGCAGGTTTATAAACGCACCTTCGGAAAGAATGGGTGCTCAATTGAGTCTGGATTACAGAAGGAGCTCTTTATTTGGGTGGTGGGGCCTGGATGCTGTAACCGTCCCTCCGAGGGGGTTTAACGTCAGTGACCTATATTTACATGTGTCCACTGCAACACGTTTGCCAACTAAGCAAGGCTCGTCGGGCAGTGGCGTGTGAATTGGCACTTGATGTGAAAGAACATATTGATGCCCTCCGTAAAGCGCGAACACTGCTGCAACATCAATTATGCAACTGCTCGGTGCCGGCGTGAATGTGCCCAGTCATGTATGTGCCGTCATGCCGCTCTGTGTTCTGACTTGCTGTACGCTGGGATTGAAGGGCTCACATTCAAGACGGGTCAACCCAGTTTATTGACCCTCCCACCCTGTGTCTGTCCCCCTCTTTGTCCCCGAGTTCCCAGAGAACACTGGTGGGATTCTGCCCAGTGCTACCAGTCCCTGTCGCTAAAAGGAATCATTGTCTTGTCTTGTTGCAGCTCTGTAAATCAATGGGACTCTTTGTTCCCCCTGCGGCATGTAGGACGCGAAGCCCCGGCCCGTAATGACGTGTCATGATTGCGGCCTGCTGAGCGTGGACTCAGCAGATCGCATTCGTGTGTCTCCTGTGCATTTTTGGAAAAGGTTGCGAGAGGTACAGCATTTTGTCACTTTTCATCCCAAAAACCTGGGAGTTATCCAAACAGAGAAGGAACAGGAAACTGTCTTATCACAGAGCTGCCATACTGCATCTCCTCAGAGATTTCTTATGCCACTCTCTCTCTCTCTCTCTCTCTCTCTCTCTCTCTCTCTCTCTCTCTCTCTCTTGCTCTCTCTCTCTCTCTCTGCGCCTTTGTGAAAGAGTGTGCCCGCTTTCCTTGGTTGCGTGCACTCATTTGCACTGTACATATGCCCTTCTGTGTTTCTGCATATATTAGCAAGTGTGCATATTCTTGCATTTCAAAAGAGTGTGTGTAGAATGTTCCCCCCTGTCTGATATAGCTCACCTCTCTTGCCAGATTAAAAAAAAAAAAAAAATCCCTTGTTTGACAATGTACAATTAGGATTCCTGCAGATGTGAAAGGGGCCACTGATGAGTTCCTTCAGCAGGAGAGAGGAGAGAGGGGTGGTGGAGGTGGAGGCAGAGGAGGAGTAGGGTGGTGGGGGCGCTCTTCAAGGAGGTTTAGTGAAAGCACCTGCGTCAGCTCCGGCGCTCGTGATGGATGAAGAGGAACAACTGAGAAAGAGAAGAAGGGGGGGGGGGCGGAAAAGGTTTGAGCTCAGGCTGAAGGACAACTTGGCCTACTGAAAATCCCTCACTTCAGCCTGTTCAGCGTACACATCAATGCAGTGCAGACACAAAGGAACCAGGGACGGGGTTAATTCATGTTAAATCCAGGCAATTCGGGAATGAAATTCTTTTGAAAGGTCCCAAGATGATTTTTTTTTTTCTTGCCCTGAAAAGCTTCTCAAATCCACAGCGATGCTCTAATTCAATTCTCCTGTTTAAAACCCTGGAACTCTGTTGTGACTCAATTTACATCTTTCACTGGAGTGAATATAAAGTTGCTGCTTACTTTCTGACATCAATAAATCATTACCACTTTAAGGTTTGCACATAGAAAGGAAGAAAAAAAAAAAACAGATTGGCAGCCTAGTCAGTCTTAACTGGATTTTGTGTTGCATGCCAGCTGGCTGGGTTTGTTGGGAAATGTGTTTTATAGCACAAATGTTCATTACTGGTACAAAACAGGATTAGGTGGTAGTGTTTGTTGATAGTGGTTGGTGAGTTGAAGAGATTCTGTCGGAAGATTATGTTACCGTTGGACCCCCACTCTTGTTTTCAATAAACTTAACTAAACTAAGCTAAGCTAATGATCTCTTAGCTGCAGCTTCATATTTAAAGGGTAACTCTAACAATTTTACACATTTAAGTGTGTTTACAGGTACAGGGAGTACTGCTGTATATGTAAGGAAAGTAGTATAAAGCTTTTAGTACCTCCAGAGGAAGCTGTGTGTAGTCACAGTGATGTCACTCCTTGGCCAGGTTGTATTGTGGGAAATGTAGTTGTGACGCTTTGAAAAGCAGCCCACTGTTCGAGCATCGCACTCCTGTGACACTGTCAGACCCATATAGACATTTTAAAAGGAGTGACTTAAATTAGAACCAGAGCTATTGCCTTTTTTTATTCCTTGCTCATACATTACCCACAATGCAACTTTACAACATGGACAACAGAGTGTATTCCCCCACATGTCAAACTATTCCTTAAATTTTTTTTAGAAACACGTGATAATGTAGCAAAAATTGAAGCTAGTAAACATTTTGACATTAGTTTGTACCAAGAGTGCACAGGGAAACAAAACCTGCCACAACTAGCACCTTCTCACATGGACACCTACGCTAACCATAAATGTATTTTTGCCCTACAATGGTAGACATCAGATCAAGACCCAAATGGAAGCACATCTGGACATCAGTGGTTGGGAGAGCAGGTCTGGTCTCAGACCTAGTCTGTCATAATACATCCAGGCATGTGGGCTGCCGTGGACCACCACACCACAGAAACCTCCCTTCAAAGTCTAAGGCCATGCACTGCACATGAAACACATGCACCATACTGTAAATGGAAAAAAAAAGAAAAAAAAAAAAAGAAGGCATCAACACTTTGAAAATCCTGTGAGGCAGCAGTGTTTCATCCAGTTTCCTGAACAAAGGCTTCTTGTGCCTTTTTGAAACTATATAAAGCCGTGTGTTGGTTTCATTTAAACCAACGTTGCATATTTTAACCATTTTACCTTGCACGCAGATACATTTTGAGAGCACACTTAAATCCAAAGAAAAAATGCATGAAAAGAGCAATCCTTATGTTTTCAGATTTTAGCGTTGAAGTTGTTACACTCAGCAAATTGTTTGTACTGCGCAGCAGCACTGCCACCAGACTCCCTCACAGTGCACCAGGGGGTTTTGTGCTATATATATAGATTCAATCTGACTGTGAAGTCAATCTCTTTCTACATCTGTCAGCAGATGCATTGGAATGGAAAGCACAGCGTTATGAGACACATATGGACAATCACTTAAGATTAAGAATTTCATATCCCAGTGCTGGCTGTGAATAACCAGTAACATTGTGTGTTGGGGGAAGTCCAATAATGACATTTCTCCATGATGTCAAATCTGTTAGAGGTGAGTGGAAGGACAAATCACTGTAAATGAAATAGGTGTTAAGCTTTGACTGAGCACATGTGGGAGCGGACAGAGAGCTATCAGATCTAGCCAGTGCACGGTGGTGTGTGGGAGGAATTGATCTGAGCTTACTATTAATCAACTCGCTCTATCTGGATGCATCTAAAGCAAGCATGTGGATCTTTTCCCCAGTAGGCATTTATAAGGCGAGGTGCTACGTGTGAAAATTGTTTAGATTTATATATCTATATCTATATATCTATATCTATATAGACAGATATAGATATAAACATAGACATAGTTATAGATGTATAGATATAGACATAGATATAACTATATGGATATAGATGTATATGAATATATAGATATAGAACATATATTCCACTCGAGCATTATATTTCACAAAAACAGGGAGCACATAGAATGTGATCTGGCTTTAAATATGCCACAAACGGAGCAGCTGAATTTGGTGAGTATGTTTACAAAATTAAGCTAAAAATACCTGTTACAGCTTGTAGTGGCTAATGTTAGCGTGTTTCCATATCAGTAGCTTTTCCCAGGAGCGAGTGTGTTTCAAGGGTGTAAATATGCTCAGAGGGTAGTTGTTGGTACCTAATGTTTGCAGCGTAGAGTAATTCCTGGGAGTTAAAGCTTTGGTACTTCGGGTGGAAACACGTCTACGTTGGCATACTTCTGATAGCTGTTGCTGCAAGCCTGACATTAATTTCTACTGTTAAGCTACTTTCTTTATTTATTTAACACATTAAACACTGACATTTTTATAGCAAAACACTTGCTTCTCATTGTTTCATCTTGAGCTTCTGGCTTTAACATAATAAGACACATTTGTCAAAAGAATAGTTTGGCAAAATGTTAATGCCTCAAGGATAAGAAAAGGGTACAGTTTCCTGTCATACACTGTTTACAAGAAGATGCTTAGCCAACCAGATGGTGTAATTTGCTTATCAGCCAGTTGATTATATTTAAACACAAGCATAGGTTTAATCAGTGATGACATTTAAAGACTGCACATAAACTATTAAACTATTATTACACAAACTTAATCTTTTTCCAGTGATGCCTCAACATTGTGGATGAAGACCATGAATCGAAGGGAGACCAAAGCAGAAAAAGGCATATTAAACTTTATTTCTCTTTGTGCATCTACACACTCGTCTGCGGGATGATTCACAAAAACCTTCAATGTCTCTTGCTATCCGACCTGACACTTCAGCTGTAAAGGTGGAGGACTATGTGTGGACATCTCCCCTTATTTTATTATACCACTCAAGTCTTGTGCCATCCATCTCTGCCAGCCTCTGTACCAGCCAGCGCCTGGGTGTGTGTGTACATTAAACTGATTGATGAACAGTTCATTAGGCTGATGGGCTCTGCAGGGGCCAACAAGTATCCGGCGACATCAAGTGGATTTAAAACACAACCAGATTTTGCCGTGGCTCGGCCGCCGACTGCGTCAGCACTTTAGCATGACTCTGCAGCTTTTGTGATGGATTTTCTGCTGTGAGGAGACTTTACTGACTGTGGAGTAATTGCCATTAGTCACAAATGTCGCCGAGGTTTGTTTACATAGTGGCTGCTGTTGTGCTACACATTTTATGGGTTAGTCGCGTGATTAAGTGGATTAGCAGGAAGGACATGCCTGAGCTGTGAAAACGACGCTGTATGCCCATCCCATTTAATCAGTGGGTTTTTGGAAAGCAGGTTGAATGTTGTACTGTAAATATCACCAGGACCAGAAGGCAGGCAAGCAGCTGATCCACCAGTAACTGCCAATAGTGCCTGCAGAGAAGCAACACGGCTGTACATAGCATGGTATGGCCCCTAAAAACCCTTTTGTCGATCCCAAACCACAAGGCAGGTCTTCTACACACTGTGCTGCTCCCTCAATCTGTGTCTTTAAGTTGAAACCTTGGTGTGGTTGTGTGTGTGTGTGCTTTCACAAACATTCAAACTCTCCAAATCTCTCCACGCTGCGTCTGCTCCAGACTGAGAGGACTGCTCTGTTCCGCAGAGAGGAGAGCAGCTTGTGTGTGTGTTTGTGTGCTCGTCCAGCCCCGGCTCAACCTTGGCTTCCTGCAGGAAGTGAGAAGAGAATTGGACTGACCTCACTGGTGTGGATGGAGGCAGCTTGCAGATGGCGCTTGCAGATAAATAGGCATAACAGTCATAACTGTGTCGGAGGGGAGCGCGGTGGGGCGGGTGCTAGGTGGTGGAGGGTCATTGTGCATTATGGCGCGGACATTGAGGTCAACGATTTGTCCCGCTTCTTTGGACTTGTTCAGGGCCCTGTGTTTATCCTACTTTTACATAGTGCCTTGGTGTCTGTGTGTGTGTGTGTGTGTGTGTGTGTGTGGTTGGTGTATCTGTCTACCATCTGCTGTATTTCTGGAGTACCTCCTCAGGTTTCAGCTAAGTTCCTCTTATCTCTGTTTTTCTTAGAACTGCTGAGTTCACCGGCTGGGTGCTGCCTGGTATGACGGGATTTGGCATCACTTGCCCTTTGCATTACCCTAAATCTACATTTCAACAAAACAGACCTCTGCCTCTGTCAGATAGATGTGTTGCATTTTTAAAAAGGGATTTAAATATTATTCAAATCTTCTCATTGTGTTATTTGATAACAGTTGCTTGGAGAGAATCTTGTGACACGTTTTTATGGATCCCACTGGTTTTCTTGTGGGGCCACAGGAATCTCTTTTAAGATTTATTCACTTTTTCAACCGAAAGAAGACGCCTATCAGTGGTACTTGACTGCTCTCTCACCTTCTCTCTTCAAGGGTCTCAGACAAAGATAGCAGGATCCATAATAACCCCATGCTAGCATGTTCCTTGAGGGCTGGTGTGTCAGTGGTTTGCTAACTAGCCCTGCAAGTTGTCACTACTTTTTCAGTCTAGGAGAACCTTTTCTCCAGCTGATGCCATGGGAGTGTTTTTAGAGTTGAATGCAACTCATTGTCCCATGTTGCATCAACACTACTGTCCAGAGCCCAGTTACCTCAAAACAGGCTAAAGCAGACTGAACAACTCTGTCGCCTCTTTGAGTCATAACTCTCGAAGCTCTTGACAGTAGTCACACATGCAGGCCGCTGTGCTCCGGGCTTAGAATTAGAGTGGCTAGGAATGTGACACAAGGCAAGCCAACTTCTGCGGGCATCGCTTTCCCTCCGAATATACCAGCCTGGCAACCGAGCGAGCCGCCCCAATGGTTGTCCGAAGCGAGAGGCGTCCATGTCAGCAGAACCCACGCACTCACCCCTCCACAAAAGCCAATACTGGGTTTCATTCAGATGCATATTTCAAAATGGCAGAGCTTAAGCTTAACATGCACACACAGAGAGGCAAGAGTTGGATCAGCTGGGTGGACTGTTCTTGCTCTTGTGGTCTAAATACTCAGATATTTATTGTCTTTGGACCCATAAGGCTCATTTATTCCAACTGACCCATGGCACTGTACTGGTCTCCAGTTTCCCACTGGGGGCCTTGTAAGACAGGCAGCACATGTGTCATCACCGCTCGGGGGGGATTACACTACACACCAGTCCATGCGACAAACTGTTTGTGAATGCGTGCTGATGGGTGTGTTTTGTTGTGCCAGTTTATAGACACATGTCACTGCAAACTGTTTTTCACCAGGAAAAATGATTGCCATTTGTTTTATTGGATTATGAGAGCAGACGTTGTTGATGTTTTCGGAGGTTTACAAGTCCATGTCAGGCATATTGGGAGAGTGTCTGCGTGGGTGAGATTTGTGCTTTCGCAGATTTTTGGGGGAATAAACAGGGAGATTAACAAAGTGTGTGTGTATGTTTGTATGTGCGTGTGTGCGTGCCTGTGCGCATGTGTGTGTGTCTCTTAACTCTACAGAGAAAGTGAGTAGGAGGAGAAAGCGAAGAAAGGTGGCACTAACCCTCTCCCCTTGAAACATGCCCTCACAAGCAAACACACTTAATGCATTCTTTTCCCCATATCGACATATTTGTCCATATATTTGTTTTCAGCAAGGCCCACTTTTGAAAATGTGACATCTGCTCCCACTAAATGCTCACCAACATTAAGAGGAAACTCTTCTGGGGAATTGAATGAAATTTCGTTATCCGTAAATCAGATTATGCTCCAGTGAGTGTTACAAAAACAAATTATTCTCCCAGTTTTAGTTAGCAGACCATATATCGTGCACTTTTTAAGTGCAATTTTAGATTTCAATTAATTTCTTGAGCTCAAATGTAGGCTATGTCATGTATCGACTGTGAATATAGCTTTGGAACGAAACTGTTCATTTAAACATGAGCCCCGTAGGTATGGAGCCAGACAGTGTTTGTAATAGTATCAGTGCTCTCAGGGCTTATTTATAGAGAGATGTCATTTAGTGTGGTAAGCCGGTTAGACTACATTTGTGACCGAGGGGAAATCTAAATGTTTTTTCTCCATGGAACAACTTTCCTGCTCGCCGCTTTCCACAGACGTAATAACGGGGGTATGAATATGTAAATTGCAAAAGGGCAGCGTTTAGGGGCAAAGCATTTTATTTGATTTCGAATGGACCTCTTATAAAATTATGAGAATGGAAATGACATTGAGCTCTGAGCTGAAATGCAGATAGGGTGCTGTGTGCCCTGCAGCTGCACCGGTCCCTCCTCCCCTCTGTTGTCTTAGAGTGAATTCAGCCGTTCCTCAAGGCTGTCTCCTCATCAACAAACAGAGCTGGAGTGGTGTGATTTTGTTTTTTTCCCACTCTGCTCGTGCATAATAAACATTCAACAAATTGTAATGTCCTGTTCTTACTTCTCTCGGATGCCTGACCTTTTTTAGTTGGGCACAAACGGTCTGTTTTCACACTCATCTGCTGAAGATAGTAATATTCCCTGTGCTCCCCATAAATCTGATTTCAGCGTGTCTCAGTTGTGAGGAATTTCTGCGTTTCTTTCTTTATTTTCATACCATTGTAAATTGCTCTGAATTGTGTGTTTTGTCTGAAGTGCTGGTTCAGTGAAACAAGCAAATTTGAAGACATCAATTTGGACTGAACATGTGATGACCATTCACTATCACCCAAGTTCACCCGGAGATGAAAATTCAGTCATTACCTATTCTCCCCCATGCTCCACAGCAAAACAGTGTTGCAGCATTCTCCTAGACAACTGAAGGTGACAGGGACTTGTTCAAAAACAATAATGATTTTTAAAACATTTTTGGGTGAACTTGTACTTTTAAAGGTTGAAGACCTCAAGTAAATGAAATATATACACTTGATGTATACAACTCTGCCTAAAGATTGAAAAAAAAGAAGAAAGAACCCCACCCTCATGAATAACTTAGGGCTAGAGGAAATGGATTTCAGTCATGATATCCAGTCAATCTGTGCAGCTCTGACTCTGGTCTGACCCGCCTGCAACTGCTCTGCTCCACGCCTCCAGCAAACATCACCGCTGTCTGCACTGACAGCCGGCCTGCTGCTGCGTGTGTGTGTGTGTGTGGAATACTAAATGCCGTTTGTGTGAATGCCAAGCCTCTGGGATGCGTTTGCATCAGAGATCGGCAGCTCCCAGGAGAGCTTAGTAGCGAGTGATGCTGCCGTTCATGAATCCTACAAGGAGTAAAATACTATCCTCCACCTCTTTTTTTTTTTTTTAAATCTGAATGAAAACACACTTCCTGGAAGGGTGAGGCGACACCAGCATTGCAACAGATTCTGGATCACTGGGTATCAGCAGGCTGTCTGCAGGAGCGCAGGCCTCCCGTGTGTGTGTCCCACTGGGTTCAGCGTTAATGAACTAAACAATGGGATGGTGTTCTCACCGTGTGCTGAATACATTACTCTAAGTTCTCCCAGTGGGCCGGTAGCTTAATTTGCTATTACAGGTGTCATTCACACTCCACAAGCATTATAGTCTGATAAGGCTTTATATCCAATCCTGATACTAGGTGATCCAGTGTTCCACAGGGAAACATTACTTTCCTATATTAAACTGTTGTTAGTCAAACTGTGCTGCCATGTTTCTACAACACTGGAATTTGTCTTTTCATTGAACTTCTAATTTTGATATAATAGCCTACTTCCTCTCCAATTATCTTTCAAAATCTAGTTAGCACTACTGCATTTCATATAAAACTATAACTTAATACCAGGCTGAAAAGCAGAGTGCACTGCCCAGTGTACTGACAGAGCCTAGAGTGCATTTCTGCATCAGTGTAAGATGAGAAGTTAAAGGATAAGTTCACCCATAAAAGGCATTCAGTCATTATCTATTCACCCCCATGTCGATGGAAAGTATGGGGTAGTCCACAAAACAGTTCAGGAACTACACGGCAAAATGGCGTTTCAGCATTCTCACAAACAACTGAAGTGGACAGGGAACTTGTTTCAAACATTAAAAACAACTGAAAAATCTAAACAGAAAATGGCTTCATACAGTTTGTGCAGTGCAGAAGCCCTAAAATTGATTTGGAAAGACATCATTTGGTGAAATCTTCAATTAGGTGCATGAAGTAGGTGCACAAGCTTGACCCTGTTCTCAGAAAATGGCCAAAATGTAGATCAGTGTGTATATTCAATTTACCATTGTAGAGGAGTAAAACCCAGAAAATATTCAATTAGTTTCCAAGACTTAATTCTTAAAAATAGTCTGTGATTGATTTAATAGTCTCGCTTTTGAGTTGACACTTTAATTTTTTAACAAAAAGTCTGCATTGCAAGTAGCATTTAAGAGGGAGTGTTTACTGAAATGACGTTTCAGGTTGCATTATAGGAAATGTAGTATCCACCTCTCTCAGAACATGACGCATACAGCAGACTACAAGTCAGTATATCACCATCTGTGATGCAACAATTTTGACCCTTCTATTTTTTTTTTTTTTTGTACTTTTGCGAGTTCCCCAGTTTTATATAAGTGGAATACTAAATAGTCGGAGTGTCCCTTTAGACACAATGTTGTGTTTTTTTAGATTGCATATAAGAACAATTAACAAGACAGTGAAAAATGTTGAATCTTATGTCACTGAGCCGCAGGCCTACATTCAACTCCTGAATGAAGCAGACACGTGTTGTAGGTATTAGTCCATCATCATTACTCAGACAGACTGGCATCGGGTGAAAATGTCCAACTTTATGTCAGACTTAGAAAAGTACCCATCAGTGTCGCTGCCAAAAGGATTGAGTCATTTTTCTCTTTGATGGTTGCCCTCCACACACAAGCCCTCCACCCCCCACACCACCCTCCTCATCCTCCCAGAGCTACTAAAAGAACAGATAAGAGCTACTTCAAAGGCCCGGCTGCTTTTTTCTGCTCCAATCCAAAAGCAGGCAAATGAAGGACAGGAAGATCTGAGTTGCCAAATAGCTTTCGGATGTGTAGCGAGCATGTAGACAGCTTTCAATGGTAGATGTGATTGATTATTGAAGCCCTATTTAAAGCTGCAACTGTGCCAACGGACCGATCCTTCCACCTTTAAAAAAAAAAAATACCCTCAAAGTTCGTCATCAAGCACCTAATTACACCACAGAGTGTTTCCCCCCCCCCTCTAAAGGTTTTCCACAGCGGTGGGGATTAGAGGCTTCGTTTCAAGTGTTCCACACAGATTTTGTGTAATCAACGGACTCAAGCCTGTGTTTTTTTAGGTTGATGAGCAATCAGAGTTTTTAGGAGAGGATGTGTCCAGCCTTTTTTTTTTTGGAAAGACAGCAGGGTTATGATCCCCAGGAAGCTGGGGTGTTTTCCCATAATCTTGATACCCATCCAGAGACACCCCTACTGCTGCAGTGACTGAGAGAGCAGACTTTAATCTCTTTGTTCGTCTTAATACTAGATGGAGCTAAGTGTGTGTCTCATCATTGTGATTTAGCTGATTTCACTTTGCCTAAAACAGCGCAAACCCCAGCTGCAACTGGAAAGTGGACTTGTGACCATGTTGACACAGAGCCAAAACAACAAGCTGAAAGACACTTCAAACAATCTGTGGAGCTGCAGCAAACTGCAGACTCTGTGGATTCTTCACTACGAGCAGCACCTTTAACATCATTCATGGTCACATGAGGCATTGTTACTAAATCAATTGTGATTAGTGCAGCTTTAAAAAATACATTTTTTGCTAACAATAATGCAAGAATGAGAATGTATACTGCGTTGTTAGTGACATTTTCTTTTTGAAGGATCACACTGCCCTTCATCATTTCACAAATTCTCAGTTAATTCTGATCAAAGGATGCGAGTCAAATTAAATATTTGACAGCATCCTGCGATTGCATTCAATCATGGAGCTTGTGTCACGTTTTGAATCATAAGCTATTATGCCAGCCTAAGAAAGTCCAAACTCTTTCTGACTTTAACAATGCTAACATATGAAGCAAAAGTGAAAGCTGCCGTGGGGACGCTGTGGCCTTTGGTCGCAGTCTGCCTCATGCGATTGATCCGCCCGAGGTTAGTGAGGAGACAGCACTGTGTGGCTTTCATCAGCCGGAGGAGCAAGCTGTGGATTATTCCTCTTTAATCCCTCAGTTTTACCTTTCTCCATTCCCTCATTTCGTCCAGCGAGAACTGTGATTTCCATTTCTTTTTCTCCCTCGGAATGAATTTTGTCTTTACACCCCTGTCCAGACAGTGTGCTGGGCATGTTCCAGGGGCTTTTGAGCTGGCGTTTTAAATGCTGATTGGCTGGAGGATGCCTGCTTTGTTACCTCTCCAGTTCCTGTTTGCAGGCATTTTAATTACCACAGAGAATTCAGGCCTTTCTACCGCTTTGGCCAGCCTCAGGACTTTAAGCAAGGACGCGACCAAACTCATTACATTACTGTACTTTTGGCAGCAAAAGCCCCTTCAGCTTAATAAACTTGGCCCCAAACTTTTCTGACAAGTTGGAGGCTTTTCTGCCTCAGTTGAGGTATCGCGGTTACACAAGCAGCAGAAGTGGCTTGTAAAGAGTGTTGATAAGCGCTCTGTGGTTATTTGTTACTCCTACACAATTAACCAGTGTCTGTGGCCTTAATCTGGCTTTTTCTCTGTCACATTTTCCTCCCACATTGTCTGCTCCCAGGCCCTGAAGATGGTTGCTGTCAGCTGCACTCCTCTTTTTTCCTCCTCTCTGGTTTCGAATGTATCACAATGTGGGCAAAATACACGAACCTTTTGACAGGCGAGTAAATTGGGATTCTGTAAGATGGTAGAGCTGTGGGCTGTTGCTTTTCTTTGATCAATTATTAAGCGTTTTGTACCTTGTCTACTTGATGACAGGGCATGGCGCCACTCACGACTGTCCCCTTGTATGAATGCCAAATCCGCTGAAGTGTACTTGGTATGGGTTGTTATCTTGGAAGTGGAAAATGTGCCACTATATCAGTGACTGAAACGCTGTTAAGAGCATTAATGGCACCAAAACTTAAATGACCAAACTTTTAGTTGGGCAGACAGAATCTTTTCTTCTTTTTAGCGGAAAGGTATGACTGAAATCAGTGTGAAATGTTTAAAAGTCCTGATAATGGTTGAAGTCGTAGTATAGTATAGTAGTAGTTATATATTTAGGTATATATTTCGCTTGATGAGTGAAGACTTGGACTTGCTGGCAGTGCTAGAGGAAGAGTTGGAGGGGTTCCTCCTCTGGGCACCAAACATCTGCACAACATTTCACGGCAATCCATCCAGCAGTTGTTGAGATACTTCAGTTTGGACCAAAGCATTGGGTCTACATCGTGCAACGCAGCTTTTTATTTTATTCTTTTAAAGCCAGATAAGATAATTATAGCCTAATTGCATCCACCAACAGTATTCTTTCATAATTACAACACAGCGTGTGATTTCCTAGTGATTGCCCAATTAAAATAAAATGTATTTCTGCCTCTAATTAGTCTATGATACACTCGTACATGTAATGGCACTGATTACATGTGAGCTGCTTTTTCCATGTGATGTCAATGTCGTCTGCTATAATCGGCTCCAGCACTGACATCCAGTGATATCTTGGTCGAATGAATCAATCAATCAGGCCCACACCAGCCATCACAAATCTGTGGACCAGAGTAGACTGGTCCTGAGCGGCCACCTCATCCCCGTTAGTGCCTTTCTATTCTCTGTCAGTGGCTTTTCTTCAGCTGCGGCTCTGAATAATTCAACAAAGAAAAAGAGGACTGGCGGAGCAGGAGATATGGATTGAAGGCAATCTCGGGAGCGTGGACGAGGAAATTGGCTTTTTGACGTCAGAATACGCCGGAGAAGCGAGCTCCAGTGTGTTAGTGTGTATCTGTGACATGAGGGCTGGGTAACACATCTTCATTCTGACAGAGTTTCATTTCAAGAGAGATCGCACAAACAGTTGGCTTGAATGATGGCACCCTCGGAGGCACACAGTGTCTCGACATTTGAATCCAGGAGATTGAGCATGACTGTGTGGGTGTGATTCAGGTGTCGCCGCAGTTGAATATTTCACAGCACTGAGTTATGACCTGCGGGCAGTGGAGAAGGTCAGTTTTGATGCAAAATGCGGGTGAAATTTAAAGGAGGTTCTCCATTGGTAATGTCTGTGACTGCCTGTTTTACCGGCACAGGTGTTTACAAATACGCTTTGGCCATATGTATGTACATGGCATCATAATCAACCTTCGATAAATCATCTTTCATACCACGGTATATCTTGAAAATAGTTATGCTGCAACACTAGCTGGTTGGTCAGTTAGTCGGTCAGTGTTGGTCCATCGCTTACAGGACAGATTGTCATGACATTTGTGCAGATATTCGTGGCCCTTTTAGGTAATGACTCCTACTGACATTGGTGATCTGGGACTTTTACATCTTCCCCACTTTGAGGTTGATATTTGTGGGTTTTAAGTGAAATGTGACATTAACTGTTGGATGGATTGCCATTTGGCAAACACGTTCATATCTTTCTCAGGATGGATAGAATCAATTTAATGATATCTTAAAGTGGCTCTATGTTACTGTAGCATTTTATAAGTGTTCAGCGCTTCATGACTTGCAATATGTAAGTGGTTCTTGACATATCGTGTAAAATGGTACTTTCTCTGTCTCTCTCAGTTGTCTGTATTTAACCTGTGTATGATTTGGTTAGGTAGTTTAATGCTGATGGACTGTGGATTTCTTTTTCAAGGACTCGGGTCTGATTTTTGACAGAAGTCCAAAGGATGGGCCTTGATGCATGTTGTCTAGTGCCTCGTCTGAGGCCGCTCTTCAGAGACCAACAGTAGCTAACATTACTTCAGAAATGGTGTTTGCTAACATAAACTACAACCCACTTCCAGCACAACACAGTTGTGTTCCACAGAGCCCCTTTGATTTTTCATCAAGTTTATCAGTTAAAGGCCAAATGCCTGCAAAACATCCCAAACAATGTCAGCTGTGTTTGTGTTAACTCCCAATTAGCAAACGCTGTTAATGGGGTAAGCATTAAATCTGCGTGACACCAGTATGTTAACATTGTCATTCCAAGCTTGTTGACATGGTGATGTTAGCATTTAACTCAAAGTGTCACTCTGCATACGTACAGCCTCTCATAGCTATATTCATGAATGCACTCAGTGACCTGTTTCTAGCTGGTGCGAAGTCAGACACGTATGTAGTGCAAACGTCAATATACTCACCCTCTTGTCTTGTGTCACTGGGTGGAATTTGGCCAAAAAAAACGAAACAGTTTAACAGTGAAGAACTTCTACTGTTGTAAATCGATTCACTTCAGCTTAGCTTACATAGTCAGGTGGGCTGTGACCTGATGCGATCTTTTTTATTCTCTGATCTGAACACCGTGCAGGAGGAGGAAGCACATGAAGAAAATACTTGTGTTGGAGTCAAATATATTATTTTCTATTTTAGGAAACAGCAGACGTTTCTTTTTTTTTTTTTTTTTTAAACAGATCATTCTAAAGAAGCCTCTCAGGGTAAAGATCAACCCCTCAGTTAATTCATTTCACAGTAATTCAGAGTTATCCTGGTAATTTAAAAAGATTTACTGTACTATAAGGATTAGTGATTCAAGCTGGTTGGAGTTCTGGCATCCACTGTTTACCCTGCTCTAATTCTCTCCCTTTAATCACGTCTCCAGTTATGGCCATTGCTCTGATTTTGACCCAAAACTCATGAGAATCGGATGAGAGGGCATTCAAGTGTCAGTGTAATAGCATGTAGATGTGTGTGACTAAAGAAGCCTAACTGCTGCTGTCTCTTCATTTGTGTCCCCAGGTGCCCCTGGTTGACAAAGGTGATCTCTCCCGCTGTGCCTCTCTACAATGGCCTGGTCTTCCTCTTCGTCTTGGCCAACTTCAGCATGGCAACCTTCATGGACCCTGGCGTTTACCCCCGAGGTTTGTACGCATGCAATGTTTATCCGACATCTTAAAATATTAGTATCTGTCATAATGTATGTGCCCGTAAGTATGAGTAATGTTTCCTCCCTGTTGGGTCCTCGTGCAGAGGGCATCCTTTAATAGCACCACATTTATCAGAGCACCACTCAACCCAATGTCTCAGGACTCCATTCTCCACCTTGCAACACATGCGCCACATGCAGGACACTGCTGGAAGTTCCACAAGCCTTCGTACTGTGAGGTGGAGTCAGAATCTCTCAGCTGCTTAACCTTTCAAACAAGCTGCGCTGACTTATGCTCCTGATGCATCCTTGTTGTCCGCGGCACTATCTGGTTTAAGTGATGATGATTGAACTCGTCCCCAGGGGTGTTTTTAATGCGCTTGTAAATGATAAGCACCCGTCTTTTGTAGGAGCTTTCTCTGCCCGTAAAGGCATAATAATCATTAAGTTGTATAAAGCAGAGGTTATCTGCCTCGCCAGAGGTGACAGTGCTGCCGCTGCCCTGCTGGGTTTTATAGACTACCCAAGGATGTCGACTTATTTATATATTTATATCTCACAGGCAGCAGGCCCACCAGTAAAGTTTTGAACAAAAAAGTAAAGAATTGAAATAGTTATTAACTCACATCTGCTTAGAAAATCACTCCGTCATCCAGATTGTAAAAGTGAGAATGAAAGGTTAGTGTGTATTGGGGATTTTTCCACATATGACGTGTGGCACAGGCATTTTTTTGTCCTTTTCATTTCCGGGGGCAAACTGCAAAATGAGGTGACAGATGAGGGAGCTGATCGAGCTGAAATATCAGAAAGTTGTGCAATTTTTACAATTCAGCTGCATTTCACAAAAGTACTGCAATTTGCCAAACTCATTTTCAGTTTCCACGGGTGGTTAGGAGGAGTTTTGACATCATGCAGGATCTCAAGACGAGGAAAAGATTTTGGTTTAGGTCAAAATGGACTTCTCCCATGTGTGTACTTTTTCAGTTCCTTTTCCTGAGTTGCAAACCTAGGACACCACAAAATCATGATCAGTCAGCTGCAATGGTCTGTCCTGGAGCAACAATAATTTTGATGTTGTGGGAACACCAAGAAGTGACCAAAGGAGGAGTGAACAACCGTGCCCATCCGTCAACTGGCCTGAAACAGGATTTCAAATGAATGCTAATGTAGCTGCTGGATGAATAAATAGGCAACTGTTGGTTAACATGTGCACCACATTAACTTCGTGAGAAGATAGTATGCCCATTTTGTGTTTACAGCTTCTGATGTTCCCAAGTGGCCATCTGTGATGTTGCTTTGCCACCATTCATGCCTAACCAACCCAAATAATGAAGGCAGTGTGTACTAGGGCAGATCATGATTTAACCGCCCTGGGGGGGAAATAGAATTACGGTAAATTCTACAACACAATGACTGTAGTACATGTTAGCGGACTTATAAGTTAGCTGATCCATTATCATAATCATAAGCTACCAGTCAAACCACTCCAATTGAGACTGTAGCAACGAAGTAAGTTATTTGCAGTTGTGGTTCTGTCTAAATTACTCCCAACTCCTGTGCTGTTCTGCTCAGTGGTCATGGTCACGTTTCCAAATTCCAAACATTTTTTGTTTTGTTTTTTGTCCGTATGTCAGGGTTTTCATTTGCCCATTTGTGATCAGACAGCCTTGTTGGGTACAAAAATGATGAAAGGTTTAGATATTCATTCAAATTGTACCCAATGCTCAATTATGATTTTAACAGTAACCAAAAAATTGTTAAAAGAATAGATGTGATTAGTTACTTCCACCCCTGGTTTCTGGACAGTTCAACTTTGCATCTGGAAGAGGAAGAATTCAGATTTTTGCTCTTTCAAAAGTTACATAGTGTTGCTATATAGTATGAAAAATATATATATAAAAAAAAAGTATCAAAGTAATTCTGCTGACAAAAAAAGTATCAAAAATGAGCTTTTGCATCCTTCCTTAGTGCTAGTTTCTCATCCCACACATATATACATACAGACATAACATGTAGTGAACATAATAGATGATACACTTGGTAACAGATTGATGTCCCACACATTCGTTGATGCTGATGAAATGATTTAAGTAAAGTAGCAGATATGTCCTCAGAATCCTACTCTCTCAATAAGATACTCAGCCACTTAGTACTCTCACAATTTAATTAAAATTCCACTCGACTTTCACAAGAGCAATCAATTTATCAGGGCAGGTGTCAGCTGTTTCACCAGCAACTGAAGATTACTGAGATTAATTTAAAGAGGTGATATTATCCTTTTGGGGTGTTAGCCTGTTTTTTGATCTATCTATCTATCTATCTATCTATCTATCTATCTATCTATCTATCTATCTATCTATCTATCTATCTATCTATGTGTGTGTGTGTGTGTGTGTATATGTGACATACAGTTGCTACTGCTGTAGTGGTGTTATTTTAGATCACACTACCTTGCTCGGCATGACCGGCCCTACTCTGCCTCCGATTGGCTACATCCTGCCTGTTAAGTCCTGTGCATGTGCAACTCTCACCAAAGATTGAACAGAAGCGAGATGTCTCACTCTGTAGCTAAAACGGAACGTCAAGACACAGTGTGAAAAGTCACGCTTCAGCCATGCAATAATGTGTTTTTTGTAAAATATGTAAACCTGTTCTACTAGGACCCCCAAATAAAAGTATCAACCTGAAAATCAGCATAATATGACCTAACCTACATGTCGATAACTGGATTAAGCCTAATTTTTATTTGATGAAGATTTAGATTTACATCCACATACAATACAATCCAGGTAGCTCCCTCTTCAGTGGTGAAAATAAACATGAATAAGTAAATAAGCTACAAACCAGCAACGTCCCTGAAAGGAGGTAAAAATGCTCAAATGTGATTGTAATTGAACTGAATTGCGTGTTATTTTTGCAGAGTCTATGTATGCTGTTTGAAATAGGCCACTGCTTTGTCTGCTGAATACATCTTGCATTTGTAGAGTAGAAGCTGTCAGAGGAGATGCAGGCGTAGCTGCTGTTTGTGTCTACTGGTTTGGCAGCCGCTTTACCTTTAAAATCTATTTGAAGAGACTTGACAGCCATAATAACAGAGCAATCTCTGCTTATGGAAGTGTTTATTTCTGCGCTCTACCTTTGTTTCTCTCTTGCTTTCTCTTTTCACTCTCCCTTGCTTTCTCTGTGAGTGCATGTGTGTGTGTGTTTGTTCAGCTACCTGGATCTCCCTGGAGTCATTATTGTAGTGTGAAATTATTTTTTTTAGCTCTGTGTAGATCGTGTGAATGTGCCCTTTGATCAGCTAAAAGACATTTTATTTTGTACCGTGGCTCCAGAGCAAAACGCTCTCAGTGGCTGAGAAAAAAGCTTCTCATAAACAGTTAGATTGACTGCAGTGGCTCACTGGGGGCAGTGGAACTGCCGCTTGTACTCTCATACTGTAGTTTAGAGCTTATGTGCTTATAGAATGCTTAGGTTGAGCAGAGCAAGGCACCAACTCTGCCAGGGTTGGAGCTTTAATTTCCATTAAAACAACAAAAGAAAACGCTTCTATTTTGATGATGTATGAGATGTGGGAAATTAAACAGCATCTGTTCTACATGAGTCACAGGGTGCTCAGCAATCAGTCTTAATGTTAAAAGCAGAGGGAATAGGTCATGTCTATAAAAATCTTCATTTCTCTTAGTATTTGCTCTCTTGGCTGACAGCTAACAGCAGGAGTGAGCTTCATTTAAGGTGCTCTGCTGTAGTCCCTGTCAAAAGGGATCATAAGTCAAAACCATTCATTTGCCTTTGTTCGTCACTGTTTTTTCCCTACATTCCCCCCACATGCATCTGTGCCCAGTTAATGTGCTTGTCTCTGTCTGTGTGTGTGTTTCTATATTTGTGTGCTTCCCTACAGCGGACGAGGACGAGGACAAGGACGATGATTTCCGAGCGCCGCTCTACAAGAACGTGGAGATCAAGGGCATTCAGGTCCGGATGAAGTGGTGCGCCACCTGTCACTTCTACAGGCCGCCACGCTGCTCGCACTGCAGCGTCTGTGACAACTGTGTAGAGGTGTGTGTGTGTTTCTGCATCTGTGTGTGTGCGTGTGTGTGTGTGTGTGTGTGTGTGTGTGTTTGAATACAAATGTACAGAAGACCTTTTATGTTCAGTATTGACATCAAAATCTTAATATGCATCAAGGCTAGACTGATATATGTGGTTAGTATTTGCCTCTTATCAACAGTCTGATGCTGTTTGCATTGAGAAAAAACTTGCACAAAAAACTTGAAATTCTTAAAGACATTAATTATTGGCATGAATCAGCTTTTGGCAGCTTCAACTATAAAAAATTCTGTTATCAGTATTGGCTTTCAAATCATAATTTTTGTCTTGCAAATGTGCAAATACAGCAGGACATTAATACACATCCACATACAGGATTCAGAATTACACAGGTTGTGTTCCTGCATCTTGTTTTCTTCTACATTTTATCTGAAAAAGACTGAATGTGTGATCATCTGTCTTACAGACTGTAAAAGTCTAGTTATCTAGAATGGCACTTGGCAGAGTGCATAACACTGCCAAGGCCCAATAGTCCCCTTTTGTACTCATATCAGCCACCTGATTACACATCAAGATCCAACCAACATTCTCGGAGGAAATAACAAAAATCAACAGTTTTATTTAAAAAAGGAGAAAGAAAATTCCTTGATCTGTCGATTTATCTGTATCTGCACCAAAAGTTAAAAGTCTTTTCTGGGTTGAGACCCATTTTCCTTCCAGATTTTGTGGAAATTCATTCAGTAGTTTTTGTGTAATTCTGCTGACAAAAAAACAAATGGACAAAATGAAAACATAACCTCCTTGTAGGTTACATGATTTAAAACGTAACTGTGTAACTCCTCCACAGGACTTCGACCATCACTGTCCATGGGTGAACAACTGCATCGGACGGAGGAACTACCGCTACTTTTTCCTCTTCCTGCTGTCGCTGAGCATCCACATGGTGGGAGTTTTCTCCTTTGGCCTCATCTTCGTCCTCCACCACAGGGAGAGGCTGGGAGCGCTGCACACCACTGTCACGTATCCTTTCACTGCTGGAAATCTCCCTGCTAACTAAAAAGGCAGTCTAATCTATTTAATCTTTCAGAATAATGTTTCCTGAGCTGTCTGAAGGAGTCAGTGCAGTTATTCTCCTTGTGTTCTCCTCACGTTACATTGTTGTTGAGCTTGACTTTTGTGTCCAGTCTGGTGGTGATGTGTATAGCAGGGCTTTTCTTCATTCCAGTCATGGGACTCACAGGTTTCCACATGGTGCTCGTAGCTCGAGGTCGAACAACCAACGAACAGGTGAGGAGACACCGTCGTGGGAGCCGAGTGTACACACACAAACAATCATTAGCCTTGTTGTTTACCCAGCGAAAGTCAACAGAGCCGCTTCGCGCTGACACACGTCCAAACATTCACACCTGGAGCTGCCTGACTGTTGGCACCTGGGCTTGCTTTAGGGCACCTTTTTGAAATAATTTGAGAATCTGGTCAGTGCAGTGCAGTAGAATAACACAGTCCAATTAGTCTGTGTGGACAGAAATACGTTAACCTTATTAAAGACAGTAAACAGCAGCACATACTGTATGTTCGCATACTAATTATGTGATGCTACAACAACGTGAATCATCCTCTTTGTATTCAAACACTGGACCCCTGTGTGTATATATTAACATGAGTGTGTGTGTGTGTACATGTATGTGCGCTGTGGCCTTGTCCTTCCTCTGCTTCCGACTCTAAACGAGGCGTTGTGTTCCTCAGGTGACGGGCAAGTTTCGTGGAGGAGTAAATCCCTTCACTAGGGGTTGCTGTGGCAACGTGGAGTATGTATTATGTAGTCCCCTGGCACCTAGGTAAGATGCTTTATACTGTTGCGTTTGTATGTGTGTATCATGCTTTTCAGGTTTTTGTTTTTTGCTTTTATTCAGCTCACATTTAACTCATCTTCTAGTGATCAGTGGTGCTGTATTCATGCACCTGGCAGCTCAGGATTGTGTATGTTTATGCAGATAGCTTTGTGCGTGCTAGGGTTGTTGTCCATCGCAGCCAACAACATCCATGCCGTAGCACCGTCTGCGGTGATAACACAGGCGACAGCATCATGCGTGCGAGCGTATGCACGTGCTCTGAGGTCGTTGCGTAGGTGTGTGTCCCGTTCCAGCCTGACAGCAGCCAGCAACCCTGGGGGAAGGCAGATGGCTGAGCGAATTGAATCACCCCATAGAACAACAGTTAATGGGAAACCAAGCGCAGACACACACACACAGCATCCCTAAGACCCATAGCGGCAGTTTTACAACCCATAGGGACAAATCCCATTCCATAAAAATCAGCAGTGTGACTGCAGAGAGACAACAGCAAGCGGGGCTGAAACGCTGCGTTTACAGGCATCTGCTGTTAAGTTGCTGCATGATCCCCGACAGAAGGTTCATGATTCACAGAACCACTGACTCAAAGCATGTTAGACCTGACTGATACTGAAGAGTCTCTTTAAAACTGACAGTAAATCAGTAGCATAGGTTGATAACCTAAATTATGTCAAGACTGCTCGGAAAGTATAACACACATTTTACTCCCCAAGTTTTCCACACTTGCCATTTAACATGAAAAGAAATCACAGTGACAGCCCATTTTAATTATGAAAAACCCCTGTAAGACACACTTAAAGGATTGTTTTTTTCTGTCAGAAAGTTGTGTTTGAAATGTCTGTTTTAAACTGTGTAATGAGCCAAATGGGATTATGCAAAGCGCTCAACTAATTTCATCATCGTCCTTTGCACTGCTCGTCTCTGTGAACATGAGCTGATAGTGAATATAAAGTAAGAGAAGAATTCAGAGTTAACAGTAGCAACGTTGGCTGTTTTTTTTTTTCCATTTCAGTTTAATATCTTCAGAAAGAGTTTGTTCGCTCTGGTACAATTTAAAGATTTCTTCCGAACAGATCATTGTTGTAGTAGCTGATGTTTCACTGTACATAACCTACTGTATGTCTAGTAGCCATAAAGACAAAGCTTTTTCTGCAGGTACATGTTGGACCCGAGGAAAAAGCCCCATGTCAAAATTCAGCCCCCATTCATCAGACCTGACCTGTCCGACAGGCAGATCACCATCAAGGTCAGCGACAACGGCATCCACAACACCATCATCAGCTCCAAGGTGAGTTGTCAGCAATCACTGAAGAGCTTTTCCCTGTTATTTTCCTCTTATTCCATCATCTAACTGACCTACATTAAGTCCCTCTTCTGCAGTAGTGTAACCATTTTCTCTTTGTTTTATTCCCATGGTCTCATGTCACAAATGTATAGCATGGTGTATCCCCGGTTCTGTTCCTAGTTTCCAGTTGTAATAACAGGCTCAGAAGGAAACAATTTATAGATACAGCCACTTATTGAAGTCAGATTTATCAGAGAATTTCCTCATTGCTCAAACAGAACATTATTAGACACTTGATGTCAAAGCCAAGTGACTCATGAATGGGGGAAAAATGCATTTTTGCGAATGATAATAATTATTCTAATAAAAACCATAAAAGAACATTTAATACAATATTATGATAAAATGCATTGAAGTGTAATGTAAAATCAATATAAAAGCAAGTCTAAAACGGTGTCATTTCTAAACGTTTAAGTTTCTAGAAGTTGACAATGTCTCGCCTCCTATGGCAGCTCAGTCCACAATTGAGATTTTAATTGTACATTACTGATTATTTTTAAAAAGTATGCTGTATATTTAAGATTCATAGTTTCACCTCCTGGTCAGCCATTGGTTTAAATTCATGCCATGTATTGTCAGAAAAGTGCTTGATATAGAGCATGTTCCTCAAAGATATAGCAGATTGCTTTGTGCCAGTAAAAACACACCCATCTCACCATCTTTAAGCACAAAATGGGGCTCAAGTGAAGGAAAGCGTCACTTCCCCTTCAACAGTAACCCTATAGATTCAGTTATTTTCTCATGTTGGGGTTCTGCAAACTGATAAAATGAAATACAGGAGCGTAACAGAAACCTGTCTCTGACTTACAGAGGTTGAGTTGCATTGTAGGTAATGTAATCACCTGGTTTTGACAAGAAAGAAGAATATGTTGAATCAAAAAGAACATATCACAGGTTCCGCTGCACTGATTTTGCTCCTTTTTAAAAAATTCTTAGTCCAAATGTTACAGAAGCGCAATGCTAAATCAGTCTTTTGAGACGAACAAATTAATACTATATTGAGGAAAAAAAAATCCATCAAACTCTGAGATAATTTCCTTTCATCATTTCCAGGCCATTAGCCTCTAAAAAGAATAAATTTAAACTCAAGTAGAGCAGCTGCCTGGTGCAGCTTTGCTACCCTAAAACCATCTGTGAGAGCAGTGTTAGTACATCCCCAACATAACGCGCACGTGCTCTTCTCTTTTTCATCTGCTGTTCCCCCACCTGTTTTGGATGCTTCTGACACCCTGCTCCCCTCCCTGCAGTCCAAAAGCAGCCTGGACAACCTGGATGACAAAGAAACCCAGCCTCCGCTGCCACCCAAAGCTGACAGGTACAACCAGCTGAAAAACCAGCTGACCTCCAGCGAAGGTAAGAAACACAGGAACCCCCCCCCCCCCTTCATGTTCTCCAGCAACTAATTCTCCTGTCAGTCATCATCAATCCCATTTCTCTTCCCTGTCAAACAGCAATTTCCCAGACTCCCTCTGTACATCACCAGTGTCCCAGTGTGTGACTCGGCTCTAGTTTAGCGTGATAAATGTCCATCCCAGTGGCAGGTCAATGGCCTTATTTATGCTGGGCCAGAGAATAGGCGTGATTTGTATTTGAGAGGCCAGGCCTTTGAACTGAATCAGCACGAGATTTGTGGAACAGTGGAGAGATTTCAGAGTGAATCATTGCAACATGAATCACCACTTTTTTGTTGGTGTTGTGTAGCAACAGAGCTCTGCCAACTGGATGGATGGAAGAGGAATATGGTCTAGAATAAGGACTGAAAAATTACTGACTGCCTTTTGAAGTATTTTAAGAGCTGTGCCAGATCCTAGTTTGCAAGGGTCTTACAGCTAATAGTAATGTGTTCTTTACACTGTTGCGCTCAGTAGTATATGTGTCAATAATGTATGGTTTTGAACCTACAACAGCAGGTTCCCTCCAGTGGATCTCCAGTGTCATGGTGCATTATGTCAGGGAGTGAACACTTTCTGCTCTTCCATGGAGCTCTACCACTGCTTGGTGGTACTTCAGAGTACTGCAGTTGGTCTAAATGCATTGGTCCCTGTATTAAAGCAATTTAGGGGACTAATAATGCGTGGAAGTTAAAGTTATTTGCATAACATTCAGAGACACACAAGCACAGGAGCAGCGATTAACTAAGAAGCACCTTGGGGTTTCAGGATTTGCCCACATAAAAGGTAGTCTCCAAGTACATTAATTCTTTGAGAACGGTGATGGTGTTAGTCTCGAGAACTCAGTCCCTCAGTCAGAGCTCTGGGGTCTTGGCTTTTCTCCCTGAAACGACATTTAATCTGAGTTTGTAAAAAAGTGTAATTTCTATTATCTCTACATTGTTAACTCTGCCCTTCTTTCTATGTGTGTTGTAGAGAGTTCTCTATCTGGTAAGACCCATCCTTCCACTCCAGCCATGTACAAATTCAGGCCGTCCTTTGGCACCATGCCCAAAGTCCACTACCACACTGCTGGAGAGAAGGTAGGACATGGTTTGTTTAGCACTTATCATGGTATCATTGATTTTATGCTTTGATTAGCAGCTCCACTCTCATAGCCAGAGGTTCATTGCCTGTTGTAAAAGCTTCAGTTAAGTTGCACTGAGATTGGATGTTTTATACTGCTGTTTGCTCCTCAGATTATCATGCAAGATGACCGGAAGACCTCGGCCATCTTGGAAGAGAGTGTCCGTGGTCATGACTACCGATCCGAGCCCAACCTGGACCTGCCGGAGTACACCAATGCTCCCCTCCACCGCACCTTCCAATCCTCTCCCCTCCAGCTGGATTCTGACCCCATCAACTCACGCTCCCTCAGCCTAAAGCAAGGTCACCGCCGGCTGGAAAAGGGCCAGCTCCCAGCCCTTCAGCCGCAGACAGTCACCTCCACCCCTTACAAGAGTGTCTTCTCGCCAAACACGCTCTCCAACCGTAATGGCAGCCTGTCTTACGACAGCCTGCTGAACCCCAGCATCTCCCCAGCCACTGCCAGCGAGTGCATGGCCCATCGTGGTATGCCCTCCATGGGGTTCCACTCGCCCTATTTGCCCACCAAAATGTGCCACATCCGGGAACCTGAGATGCAGAGGCACCAGGTAGCCCCCACTTACAGTCCAGTGCTGCCACCCAGGGGTGTTGGAAGGCAGTCCCCTCACTCAAGGGACAGGGACCCATCCCCAGTGCGCTATGACAACCTCTCCCAGACCATAATGGCCTCCATCCAGGAGAGAAAGGAGATGGAGGAGAGGGAGAAGCGGCAGATGCTGCATGGGCGCTCCCAAACCCTTATCTATGCCCAGGACTCTGGTGTGTTTGATGGGGGCTATGGCCCGCCCCACAATGCTTGCTACCCAGATGGGCCTCGTGGCCCTGGCTCTAGAGGTCCAACACCCCCAGCCTATGGAGGCTCCAGGGACAACCTGATGGGGGTTGGGCTTGTGAGCTACGGGCAACGAACCCCTGTGTTGCGCCATGCTGGCTCCACACTGGGCCGTGCCCCTAGGACTTCATCCACCTCCCTGCACACAGATCACAGTAGCAGCAACAGCAGCCACAGCAGGGCCACCATCCAAGAGGGCCCTTATCGCTCCCCGGCCCACCAGCCACACTCCCCTGCTATGCCCCGATCCCCCTCCTACTCCCATCAGAAACTCTCCTACATCAGTGCCCGTGAAAGGACAGACTCACCTCATCTGGGGGGCCCAAGGTATGAACCATAACGTTGCCCCTGTGGGACTGCATGCTTTGTACTAAGCCACTGGGGACTGGTGGGCTCCCTCTGCTGGAATGGGCAGTAGTATATTAATCCTAACTGAGGCGATGTGTAGCATTTGTGTATGGTATTTGTCTGTTGTGTCCATTTACTCATAATAAGTACTGTCTGGTATGAATCCTTACGTATTCTGTTCTGATTTGTTTGCCTTTCTAGTAAAATATACATTTTTGTATTATTTTACGAATGTCAGATGAATAAAGTTGTGTGGCTCCTCTCATTTCTTTCTCTTTTGCATGCTTTTCACCCTCTTGTCTAACACTCTCAAGCCTTTTGCTTCACTAACAAGTACACTTTCAAGTCCATATTGCTGTTCAGTTTCTGTCGTGTCAAACTTTCGTGATCCATGGAACTAATCTGCATGCTGCCACAACCTTTATTATTAAATGATTGTTGCATTTTTTTTTCATAATTTTCTCTGTTCTTCTCTTTCCACTCAGAGAGGCCATCAAAGTTAATGGGCAGATGGACTGCCACCCCAGTGCCCAAGGTGCCACCCTCAGCCCCAGTCGCCACAGTAATGTTAAAAAGGTGACTGGTGTAGGAGGCACCACCTATGAGATATCAGTGTGAGCAGGGGCACCACATCCACCTCCAACAACGACGGCCACCCAGCTAACCAGAGATTCTCTCCTCTCTGTTATGTTTGTGAAGTCTAGATAACGGCCAGTCAGGGGCGACTAGCACTCCCTGTTATGGAGTT
Source organism: Acanthopagrus latus (assembly GCF_904848185.1). Lineage (NCBI taxonomy): Eukaryota > Metazoa > Chordata > Actinopteri > Spariformes > Sparidae > Acanthopagrus > Acanthopagrus latus. The sequence goes on along the minus strand of NC_051043.1, from coordinate 12,845,516 downwards.
ATAATCCAATCAGAGGATCTGTCTGCTCTTGTGTGGGTCTGTCTAGACAAATGCCCTTGTGTGTTTGTAGCGGAGGGGTCGGTTGGCAGTTGATACCGCTGCAGGCTTTATGTATGAGGAGTGTCTAGTCATTAACATTTTGTGGCTCATAAGAGTGGACCGTCCAACAGATTGTCAATGTAATTACTGTTGTCTCTCAGATGTGGTCATGAAGCGTACATTGTTCCAAATGTCAGATGCATTCAGCGAGTGCTGAAGGCTTAACAAAAACACAACAGATGAATTAAACTCAGACATCCTCACCGTGGACCTCTTCTGTCCTTTCCGAGTCAATTGACCTCAAGAAGACAGGGTGCTTCACATTAATTTGTACTGTTCATGTCATCTACAGCATATATGGTGGAGTTGCACAGCTTAGAGAAGTGATGGAGGACAGACCAGTTAGATCAGCACCAAGGGCAACTGCATGCCACACATGATAAGTAAGATGAGAAGATGAGAAAGGAGAGGAGAAAATTATCATATCATGTCTGGTGGCTGCATTCCAAATTAATTGAGAAACGCTTGCTTTTAATTAAAAGTAAAAATAAACTTAAATCCCTTCTTTATCAAAAAAGAAATTTCTCAGGAGCGAATGCAACCAGCAGAGATGCCAGTTGACGTTATTCACACATTATGAATGTCTGCTCCTTTGTCTCAGTTAAGTGCAGACTTTTCGCCTCACTCCCCGTCATGAAGGTGCAGTGCTTTGTCACAGGCTTTGGTTTGTTATAGCGACGTTTAGTCTCGTGCTGGGCAGACATATTGGCGTTCTACAAGATCAGAATACCTCATCCCAGCGGTTCTCACGGAGTTCAGAACGAGTTCAGCCTTGCACAACCAAAACAACTTTTCTGTTTATGTTTTGTCTAAAAAAAAAAAAAGAAAGAAAAAAAAGTTAATTTAGTATGTAAGTTATGTTTGTGTTATAACCATAGAAATGGAAAAGTGTAGTGATACAAGCCATTGTCCCACATAGTAAAATGATAACCGGTCACCCATTCATTATTTTGTTGTTTTTTAATCCGTTTGTTTCCTTTTTATATACCCAACCTTTCAAAAACTATGTTTGATACATCTTTTTATACAGATAATTGAGCCTGGAATGGATGTTTTCTTTTGAGTGGAGTTTTGTGTTGATAAATTATAAATTCAGCAAATAAATGAGAAGTGATAATGCGTTAAATCCATGAATTTAATATAGCTTGTTCTACCTTGCAGTGTAAGAAAACAACAACTTGAAAAAAATGAAATGCTATTACAAGATGTGTGATATGAGGGAGATGAATATCGATGTCTCAATCTTTGGCTGGTGAACAGTCAGTATGTGCTGTACACTAGTCCGGGAAGGGGCTGTTGATAGAAACTGCCTTGAGATATCAGTGCCAAAAGTGGCGTCACACCCCTTAATTTCTCAAAGACAGTGACCGTGACCGACAGTGTCATAGTGACATCATGAAAACCGAAAATGTCAAATCAATTTGCAGCAGCTGTCTGGTACAGCTCTAGTATTACCCACCACTCAGAAAGATCAAAAACTTTTTTTTTCTTTCCATTTTTTTCCCAAAGTCCTCAAATTATGAGTTATTAACATTACTGTTAACCATAGAAATGAACAGATATTATCAACCTGTTTTCATTTATATTCACCATCAAATGATTATGAAAACCAAGGCAGAATTACATAGATATGAATTAGTGGATTTGGTTCAACAACATTTGCATCAAGAGTAAACCATTGTTGCCTTTTGAGATGAGAAACTGTTTCATACACAGTGAAATGTGGTTAGTTGTTAAACTATTCTACACTGCGGGACATTCGAAAGCCGTAAGTGTTTTGTATTGAGCAACAAATGGCAGGACTGACATTTACTCATTTTAACAGACAGGCCAATGTACAAGACTTACATCTTGCTTCATTATGAAATTCCAGGATCTTATTGTCTTCCCATTTCTGCATTCATAACTTTCTTTCAGCAGAGATTAGAGTGTAAAGGCTGGTAGCTGTAGTTACAACCTTCTGGCTAATATGGTCTCCCTTTTAAAGGTCTCACCCAGCTGCCTTAGCATGAACACAGTAATGTGAGGTAACAGTCATGTATTACTGAATTGTTAGAACTGTATCTGTTGTACGGCTGTGGTATACAGGGCTACTTTATAGGTAAAAGTGTAGCTAACTGGAACATTTTGAAATACCTGAAGATCGTTAGCTGCTGAGTTGCCTGAAAATAGCCCAATGTGTCATGACTTTCAGATCCCTGTTTGACCACATATCAAAACACTATCGATGTCATTCCTCTTTAAGATGACTGCCATTAGTCCAATGTTCTTTTTTTTGGATGGACATCACTGCAGGTCAGGGACCATTCCTGACAGTCAGCAACGAATCTGTTCCGTCAGCCACAAGCTGACTCTGTTTTCTGAAACTCAAATAGAAAGTTCAATATGTATGAAAACTATAGAATATACTATAAATGTACATGCGTTCCTATTTTTGTGAAGAGGAAATATTTCCCAGTGACCTGAGCAGAGTAAATAAAGTTTCCAACTCTTTGAGTGAATGCAGTTGTCCCTTCTTACTATAAAGGATCGATCTGCACATCACATTCATTTTCTTTATTAAACAGCTGTTGACCGAGCCTCTTGAGGATTGGTGGTTTACAGATAACCAGTCACATGACCTACTCCGACAAACCATAACACATTCTATGTCAACATGTAGAACATTTGAGCCAAAAGAATCGGTCTATTATTTATAAACTATTAAGTATTTTGTTAGCAGATTATCACTTTGTATATTAAAGATGCACTATGTAGTATGGGGGAAAACAGTTTACAAAGAGAAAGATCATGATTGTCGGATATTTTTTATGCCCAAACAAACTCATTGTCTTCATAACTGAGAAAACACTCACATGATTTAATGCGGTTTTACATTTATTCGGCAGACCCTGCCCCCTTTCTAGCTTGAGCTTTATTTTCTTCTGAGAACAGCTCGTTTACTCAGTTATGGAAAAATATTACACACTTGAGTTTGTATTTGTACCTCAGTAATATTGTAAACTTTAAAATTCCAAGTTTCAATCCCTTCTTTAACCCTAACCCATCTCTTAAAAAAAAAAAATTCTTAATTCCAGCTTCGTGTGAATATTTGCAGTTTATTTACTCTAACAATTCACTTAATATTTTTTAGTTGTGGAAAAAGCATGACATCTGACGACATCGTCTTTGGCTTTTTTTCTTCCTCAAACCATTTTCAGACATTATCAAGCTTGACAATGAGGATGTAGTTGCAGTCCCATAGAGCAGTATTGTTTATAATTGTACATTTTAGCATCTGCAATCCAAGGAATCAAGTGACTTTTATACGAATGCAAACATGTGGTCTTTGACAGCTTTTATTCGAAGGTGGAGGAAACATCTTGAATCATTTGAGTGCAAATGAATAGTAACATTTCATCCATATACATGTATTTACAGATGCACTGGCACTTAGATGCGCTTTAGAGGCAAGGTTAAGAACTCAATTAGTGGAAAGAAAAGGAGAGGTGGTGAGCACACAGATCAGATAGGGCACACTCTGTTACATACTGTATACTCTACATGCTTTAAGTCTGGGAATGTTATGATCTACAGAATACAAACTCGATTTCCTGGTGAATACCTTAAGTTAGAGCATGATGAACCGTTGACTTTGGACTTAATGGTTTTCACATTTTTTAAATCAAAAGGAGAAAAAAAGAAGAAAGAAATGCTTAGCTAAGTGCATCTGATCTATCAGTTATCGCTGCGATGTGCAGCACACATCCGATGGCCCTCAACTGTGTGGAGTGGATTTCTCTTTAATCAGTCCCAACAGAACTGATGCAAGAAGGAACCAAGAAACAACTACTTCTACAAGGCATCCACTGACAAGTCTTCACCTTAAATGATGTTTCTATTTGTGGAAGCATGGACAGTGGACAGGGTTAGAAGGTCCACTGAGTTGCATTATGGGATATTACATTTATAATGCACCTCCATAATGCCTTTTCTCTGACCCCGTGCTGCTAGCAAGCAGGCTACATTTTCCTCTCCCTAAAAACAAACTCTGCTTCAGAATAACAAAAACAAAACAAAAAACCCCAATGTGGGAATTATCACTATCACAAGCCTCTTTTCACAGTTTGTCAAAAGTAAAATTGAACTGTAGATGACGAGGATGGAAAGCGTGGCATTCCATGGTGCAGAAGGAAAGGGGGTGGAAGGGAAAGGGCTTTTTTTTCTTCGTAAATTCATGATCTTGTATTTTTTCCTCAGTGGCTTCAAGGACTTGTGATCTTGAGGCAAAACAGATAATAAAAAAAACAACTAATAATATGCAAGTGTCCAAATTCAGTTCATTTAGAGTCTATTGTAGAAAAGGAGGAAAAACTGATAAATTGAAGATCAGCAAAGCAAGTTCTTGGTTCTCAATTCTTCTCCTCAGCCTTCACCTCCTTTTTCTCATCTTCTTTCTTCTCTGTCTCCTTTTTGTCCTCTTCTTTTTTTCCTTCTGAAGCCTTGTCCTTTACAGAGAGTTCCTCCAACTTCTCTGCAACTTTGTTTGCACTATCAGTGTTGCCTGTGGCAAAAACAGTCAGATGTACAGTCAACTTAAAAAGCTATGAAAGTTTAAATGCAACGTTCATGGTATCACTCTGAAGCTCAACCCACTGTCTTTGGAAAACGGGTTAACCTGTGAGGAATCTGAATAGTAATGTAGCAGAACATAGTGACACCAGCCTTTTAGAAGGCCAGTCAAGTGTTACATACTGCATGTTCATGTAGCAGACAGAAAAAGTTCCAGGCTGGATTGAGCAGCAAAGAACAGAGTGAGTCTGCAGTATACAGAAACCTTACCTAAGACGTAATGTTACCCATAGTTTGAATTTAATCAGTTAGGGGCTCAGAATATAATCATGTTACTATGCAAAATGGATTATTACCTCTAATAAACCAATGCACTCTTTGCTGAAGTAGTTCACATGTTAAATAATGTGGTAACATACTGCATTTGTTGCGATCCCTGGTATTTCATCAAACTTAACATATTTCCTTGTAAAAAGTTATACATACTTGTTCCCTCTAGAGACTTTCTGATCTCATCCTTGCACTCATCAAACTTCACCTTGAACTTCTGCGCATCTGTGAACAGAACAGAAAATTATCATATATTTACATCAATGCAGTATGATGGCCTTGAAAAATGAGGAAAAAGGAAAACCAATCACAACATAGCTGCTAGGCTCCTTAGAAGGACAAAATGGGTTTCTTACAGCTGTTCCCTTCACTATGATCACTATATAATCCAAATTAAAAACTGGTTTGTATAATATAGGATTAGATGGACAAATACTTACTTTCTGCATTTAAAAAGCGTATTGCCAGGAGTTCAGGTTTGGGGCACTCATCAGCATAATCTGCTAGTGTGTTCCACACCCATGCCCTGTCACTGCCAGCATTAGGCTTCAGCTCCATCGCAGTTGTAACTGTAGTTCACAATGAGGGGGAACAAGATTAGCACACGAAGGCAGAGACACAAGCATTTACCCAATAGGAGGAGGTTAATGTGTTTAGTAGCTGCCAAACTATTAGCAATATTGTTTGTGCTAATGGTTAATTGCATGTAATCTAAACAATGACTTGTTTGGTACCGTTGCATCGCTTGGCAGAACCACTAGTCTATATTTACAACATTTAAGAAAATAATCAACCCTGTTAATAGCGAGTCCATCATTATTCATTATCTGTTGTGGCTTATCCTTTGCAAAGGCTGCAGGGAGGCTGGAGTCAGTCCAGCTGACAGTGGTTGAAAGGACAGGCGACAAGTCCATCACAGGGCTAACAGATGGAGACAAACAACCATTCACCAAGTTCAACAGCAGTCACCAATTAACCTGTCAGTCTTTTTGGAGACACTTGGAAGGACATGCCAACCCTCAGCCAGCCAGTAGGCTAGAACAGTCTAGCTGTACAATGACAGTGCTAACAATTGTACCACAGTGCTGCAGCTAAAAGTCTCCTTATATTCATCTTGTAACTTCTGGATCAGTGAGAACACCAAGATGAGTAATTTCCCTGCTGTACCAGTAACTTCCGGACTATATTTGATCTCACCAACAGTTAAATGCTTGTTGCCGTGAATATTACCAATATTACCAGGAAAAAAGATGACATGATCACCAGCACAAATATGCTTCTGGAAAAATCTATTTTAATTTGTGTTGCTGTAGATGTTTATGTGTTATGCTATATTTGTTATCACAATATAAAATGTCAATTGAGTTATAATCGTCCACTCGACTCACTGTGATGATTTGCACAAATCTTCAGGGTTCGGTCTCTCCTCATCAGGAGGCGGATTGTGCCCTTCTCTTTGTGTTTCAGCAGCTTGACATCACCGGTTCCTCTCTCTTTCCACTCTGGTGGGTCGTTCTCAGAGGCAAAACGATAGAGTTTAGCCCGCCTGGGAAAACATTGGTATACTTCATTAACAGGAAGTCACTTGTAGCAAAAGCATCCATGCACTGGCTTACTTAACAGCTCCATGCACATCACACTTTGATGTGATAATAAGGCGACAATCAAAGCAACTTACATTTTAAAGAGTTCCTCCTCATCTTCTTCTAATGTTTTCACATCCTGCTCGGGAAGGGACACAATGGGCTCAAAGTGGGGATCATGGTTAGAGTCCTCTACAGTGGTTTCATGGTCATCCTGTTCCTAATGGGAAAAAAAGCAATGGATGAGTTAAATTTTAGGGGAAACTGAACGCATGTGTGTTAAACTTAGGAATAAGTTAGAGTAATCAGGCATGTGGTATCTTTCAGTGTGATTCTTTAAAACTCACAGGAACAAAGTGACTTCTGACAACCGACCAACAGGCCATGAATGCTTCAATGGAGGGATTTAAGGGCTCATTGGTTAAGTATAGCTTTTGTAGGGGACATTCGAAAGCCTTTCGTGAAACGTCACTGCTGAACACAGCATCTTTAATTCTACATGGGGCTCCATGTTGATGTGTGTAAGATTAAATGTACATTACCAAACATGGCAAGAATATTTTTGTGATACAAAAAAAAAAAAATGACTGAGGACAAAGATGGTACGTTCATGACCGGTGATGAAGTGTTTACAAACCCTGTGTGAACAATTCCATGTCGTGTGATATAATTTATGGGAAACTAATCATTTCCTATGATCAAACCAAGTTGTAGCCTTTTTAACTACTGGTTAGCTGCATAGCAAGTTAGCTGTACCCCGATGTAATGTACGGCTTTGTGCCCTGGCTAAACGAGGTATGCTACCCAACTGCTACTAACATTACAGATGCAATTCACAGTAATGGTATACTTAATTTAACGTGGCCACTAGCTTGACTGCGAGGTCGAGATATTAAAAATCTACCTCTACCGCAACAGCGTTTTACTTCGTTAACGTGTAAGAGTTGTTCAACTTTTGTTTTTCTAAGACAACTCATTGTGAAGTTGCCTAGCTTAGTCAAGTAGGCCTTTCACTAGCGGGCTAGTCGAGAGCTAATCATTTGGCTCTTCGCACCACGATGAGTGTCACTTACTACCACCGTCGTAAATTTGTCAGGAACTAAGGCGACATGTTTCTTGAGCTAACTGCTACTTCATTGAACGTAGCCGTGTTACAGTTACGTGCCTGTTAATACGCAGTCACTGGCTCCAGCGGCTACTGAAGCTAACATTAGCCAACTGGTGTTAGCAACTGTTGTGCTTGGCAGACAAAGGCAAGACACCCGGCTAATTTAACCCTGTTGTCTTTAGCCGGCCGGCTGCAAGTATATTTTAAAATATCCTGAGCAAATGGCCGACGACTGCGATGGTTAATTAAGTCGTCAGGATTGTTGTGCCCATTGCCCTCCCAAGCAGATAATGAGTGTATGAGGCTAATGTTAACATGCTGACTGGCTGCACACTTCACAGTACTTTTAAGCTCGTCAAAGAGAGCTGTAGAGAGACGCACAAAGAGCTAAAATTGTGCGTTAGACACACCGGACATGTCCAGATGCCTGTCAGAAAGTTCTCAAGCTTTTATTACATACTACCGCCTTGAAAACACAGAAGTTAGCTCTCCTAGCATCACGAACCACAACAGCATTGTCGGCATTTGTGGCTCGCAGCCTCCTCTACAAACTTTGGCACATTACGACATTCTAAACACCACGCCTGGCACAAAATTCCGATTTTAAAGCGAAGCTAATACATTTGATGACCTGAAATGCGTGGCCTTACCTTCGGGTCTGCCATATTAATGTAGATGTTTGTAGATTATGGAAGTAGTTTGATGATTTGAAATCCCGGACTGGCCGCCGTGCTGCTCTCACTTCCTGCTACAGCTTTCGCGCGCCGAATTTCCTACGTATGCCCGCGCCCACATTGTGACAGCGCGCGCACCGCCTCTGTTGTCTCCGGGACTGCCTCAATTAACGCTTACTTTCTATTATTGACTTTTTATAAACTGTTAAATACTTGAAAAATGTGACACTTTGTACTCAACGGATTTAACATGAATGTAAAATGTAGTCATGTGCAGCATTTTATGAACACTGTTACACACAATAAGTCAGACTGGATCAGCATAATTAAAGTGAAACTCTTGCCAAAAAGCAACTGTGGCTTTATTTGTGAATGTATACCAGTCAAACCTTAATTATGACAAAAGCATACCCTCTGACAGCGCTGCCACCTGACGCGCCTGCACTGCGAGTTACTATAATCAAAACATATCTGACCCCAAATTACTTTGAGGGATTTTTCACCTGTAGTCCATTTTGTATTTATGCACATTGCAGGGAGTTCTTCTGACTTCAGCGTACATTATTTAATAACAGCAGGTGCAGGCCACCAAATCATAAAGGAACAACTTATTCAATCCTATCTGGACCAAACTTCACATGTTTGGTAACAGTCCAGCCCTGAACGCATAGGCCAATATACAGTAATACTCACAGCGCCACATGTTGGACACAGGAAATGACATTTAACACCTTCCTGCACTGTCAGAAACATGGACAGTTAAGAGATGCATACACAATAATAGGGCAATGGGGCCAGGTACGCTTTAATTATGATTATTATTATGATTTAACATTATAAAAATACGTGGCTATTACAAAATTAGTTGATGGTATTATTTTATTTTACCTGTAAGCATCCCGAACAGTGTGTCACGTGACTGGCGTGTCATGTCACTACTCTCCAATCACGAGACGCTAAACTTTTTGCGAGTAGGTGCTAGGCTAGTTCAACAACGTGGGTGAAGAAGTTGGCAACAAGAAGACGGCTATATGCCGGTAACCCTAATATTGCAGACCCTCCGAGCTCATTTAGGTCAGCAATGTGGCAACATTTCGGTTGCCACATTGCTGTTGTTTTGTGGACAAACCCCAAACCATTTGCCGTAAGTGTTTTAAGAAGCTTCCTCAAGTGACAGGCAACATGTTGAATATGCACATGCACATCTTAAGGTACCATCCCAACATCAATTTAAGTGGAGCAAAGAAACCTCAACAACAAAAACAGTCTACTCTCCCTAATTTATTCCAAGTTAAATTGCCAGCCAATTTGGACCAGGCTCAAAAGATTACGAGGGCACTTGCAATATTCATGGCTCTGGACATGCGTCCCTTTTCAGTGGTTGAAAACGGGGGTTCAAGTTTTTACTGAGTGCGCTTGAGCCGTGTTATAAGCTGCCAAGCCCGATGCATTTCTCACAAAATGTGCTCCCAACCCTTTTCAATGAAACCAAATTGAAAATAGAAGAAGAATCGAACAGTGCCGACTCCATAGCCACCACCACAGATGGATGGACGTCCCATGCTACAGACAGCTACTTAACCATAACAGCACGCTATGTCAATAACAATTGGCAAATTGCAAACCCCATCCTCCAAACTTGTGCGCTGTTTGAAAGGCATACAAGTGAACATTTATCAGAGATAATTAAAGAGGCTGTGGCAGAGTGGAAGATCAGCAGATCACACGTCCCTGTTCCCGTGACAACAGACAACTGTTTTCTGTAAATTTTTCAACATTATTTGTAATTTTATAGCTTTGGCTATTTATTTCTTTTGCTCATGTTATTGAGACCTTACTTGAGACCTTAATATTGTTCTTAATCTTAAATGTTCAAATCTGCCCAGTTTATAAAGGTTTTCAAATGTTCTATTTTTATAGTATTTTATTTGTATATTATATTTCATATTTATAGCCATACTTGAGACCATAATATTGTTCTTAATCTTTAGAAAGTTTTTACTTACAGTCCTTCAACGTAAAGCCAACCAGGTAGAAATTATGTTTCTACTAACAATGAATATCTCTGTGAGCACTGTTGAACAATAAGAGTGCTTAACTGTCACATTAAATTCTCAGGTTCTCAGCCAGAATAGTCCCACCTCCTCTTCAAAAAGTATTTCTGGTATGAAGAAAAATCCAGAGTAACTCACAGGTTGCAGCATTGGAAGTGTAACCATGGAACACAGGACTGTATCTTTCTTTTCCATGTTTTGCTCAAGGTTTACTCCCACCACCGTGTCAGATGACCTGAATTAGATCCACAGATGTTTAACCAACAAGAATAAGACATACTGTTGCTCTTCATTTTATAGGGAGTATCAGAATGCCCATAGTAGTTATGTGTATAGAACAGGGACATTTAAAGTGTCACGTTAGTTTTGGCTGCCCTCCACTGATACCCGGACAATTTTAAAATTGACATATTGTTGTTAACATGACGGACTGACATGTAGTTCTGACCCTGGTTCTGTCCTTTTTGGCCTGTTCAGTCTTTTATCACCTTTTTAAGCTCTTTCAGACCTCTTACTCTACAGTTTTTTATTTAGCTATGAAAATGTTAAACTTTTTAAAGTCTTTCAACCCTCTTCAACTTTTCTGTCTTTTCATGTTTTTCAAATATTCATCTTTCTGCCTTTTCAACTCCTTCAAATATTCAGCTTCCCGATCGGCTATGAAAATGTTAAACTTTTTCAACTCTTTCAACCCTCTTCAACTTCTCTGTCCTTTCATCTTCTTAAAATATTTGTCTTTCTTTTGAGCTACAGACACCATTCCAACTTCATAACATATACATCTTTGGGCCATAACCGTCAACAGTTTTTTTGAAAACTGCAGGAGTTTGGGAGGCATTTTCCCTGTCATTCCTTATGGGGACATATTCGGCTTTGGCTCTGCTCCTGCTGCAGAAGGTGTGCAGCCATTTAAAGCTCTTTATGCATTTAGTCTTTTTTCACCTTTTTAAGCTATTTCTGCCTTTAACTTTTCATCTTACTCTACAGCTTTTTAGCTTTTTCAAATATTCATCTGTCTGCCTTTTCAGCTCCTTCAAACATTCAACTTCGTGTTCAGCTATGAAAATGTTACATTTTTTAAACTCTTTCAGCCCTCTTCAACTTTTCTGTCTCTTCATCTTTCTCAAATATTCATCTTTCTGTCATCCCAACTCCTTGTGCCCTCATTTCGCACTGTCTAGAAATATAAATAACATGACCGCATTCAGCAACTCCTCCTGTAACTCCACATACCAATATTTTGGTGATAACTATCATAGTTTTTTCTAAAATGGCATCAGTTTGGGAGGTGTTTTCCCATTCATTCCTTATGGGGACATATTCAACATTGGCTCTGCTCCTGCTGCAGCATGTGGGCAGACATTTTAAGCCCTCTCTGCATTTACATTTCCACATTTTCTGTCTTTTTTCACCTTTTTACGCTCTTTCTGATCTCTTACTCTATAACTTTTCACTCTTTTTTCACCTTTTTAGGCTCTTTCACCCCCCTTACTCCAGAGCTTCTCGGCCTTCTCAGCTTTTTCAGATATTCATCTTTCTGCCTTTTCAACTCTTTAAAACATTCAATATTATGTTCAGCTATCAAAATGTTCACCCTTTTAAGCTCTTTTAGCCTTTCACCTCTAAACTTTTCAGCCATTTTTCATCTTTTTGAGTTCTTTCAGACCTTCAGACATTTAAGACCTTCTTTCAGACCTCTTCCTGTCCTTCATACTTACATATTTTAGTTATCATCATCATCATCATCATCATCATCATCATCATCATCACAGTCATCATTATCATCATCATCATCATCATCATCATCA
>NC_051043.1:11208309-11218309 GCF_904848185.1 Acanthopagrus latus | reverse complement strand
ACTCCATAAAGTCACTACACTCTGCAAAGAAATACTTGGATTACACAAATGAAAGATAGCATGTTAAAAATGGGTGAACTTTGGAAATGCTGGTTAGTGGTTTTTGTTCTTCTTTGTTGACTGTTATGCTAAGCTACTTCCTGGCTCCGTCTTTGTAGAGATGAGTGTGGAATCGATCTACTCATCAAACTCTCAGCAAGAAAGTTTATTTCCAAAAATTCCAACTTTTCATTCAATTCCCCTGTCACTGTAATAACTTGTAAAGAAGGGCAGTCTGCATCTGTCTTACTTATGATTGAGTTTCAGTGCCTTCGGTATTATCTCTACAGAACAGCCAATCCCACACTTATATTTCAAGTTCAGCTGGAGAGCATCAGCCCTCAGTATGTGTTGAGTCTGTCAGCTGGGTTTCGTTTTGGTTCCTTATCAACCAAGAAATGTATAAAATGCTCTTGACTTCTTCTTCTTCTTATTTTCTCATAGATAGCAGCACCAGAATGACTTTTGATGTTGGAGACATACAGCTTTGGATGATGTAACTATAGGAAAGTGAACTTTTTCACGTCAACTTCCTTTCAATCTCAGCCCAGGCAACTATTTTTTTGTAAAACTAAAATAAGGTAATATGAGGAGCTTTCTGTGTGTGTGTGTGTGTGTGTGTGTGTGTGTGTGTGTGTGTGTGTGTGTGTATATGTAAGAGAGAGAGAGAGAGAGAGAGAGAGAGAGAGAGAGAGAGAGAGAGAGAGAGAGAGAGAAAGAGAGAGAGAGAGAGAGAAACTGACTCTTCCATCCAGCTATCTAAATGTTTTGTGGTCCCACATTAAGCAGCATCTGGTCATACATTTCTTTTGGAAAATATGTTCTTTTAGCAAATGTGTACCATGAGCATAATTAAAACTCATTACACTGAAAAATGCATTGTGATAAAAATCATGCATTAGTGTTAATGACTTAACTGCTTTCATGGGAGCTCAGACTTCTACTCTGGTAGGAAGTAGTCAAACCACGTGGAGTCTTTTCTCTGATTGTCATTTCAGTCAAGGCTGGATCTCAAACGCTACATCACAAGAATTTAATCCCAGCCAAGGTTCAGGTCCAGCCACAGCCCTGAGGAGGACTATGAGCGCCTCCTGGCCTAAATACAAACCTCCCTATCTGCCCTGTAGCTGCACAGACCTGCTCCCTCTCAGCCTCGCAGGACCGCACTCACCACATGCAAACACACAACTCAACACAGATAAGGCCACTCTGCTGGATTTATCACAGCCGGTGTCGCTTGCCAAATGTGTGAACCACTCCCTGTCTGTCCCCCACTTTCTCTCTGTCTGTGACTCCCCTCTTCCCCCCTTTTGGACCTGTCTCCATGGCTCCATATTGTCGTTTTATCTCCCTCCCATTTCTCCCCATCCCATCCGTCACTCTGCCTCCATTGCACCATGGGAGGAGGAGGAGGAGGAGGATGGACCTTCATGTTGTGCCCAGGTTTGCCTCTCTGAAATAACTGTGTGTGTGCGCTTGCATGAGGGCATGAAAGAGAGAGAGGGGGGAGCATCTGAAAACACCATTACAGAGCAGGTGTCCTTCCATCTGTGCAGATCACAGTTAACTTTTTCTCTCTCTCTCTGAGTCTATCTCTTTGTGTCACACACATCCGGTCCCCGCACGGCGCACATTTACACAAAGATGTTCTCTGCAGGGCAGCGTGACATTTCAGACTGAAAATGAGCAAATGCTGAAATGAGTAAAAGCAGAGGAACAAGAAGGGTGGGGGGTGGGACGGGGTAGAGCAGGAAGAGGTGGGGTGGTGATGGAGGTGGGGAAGAAAAAAAGCAAAGCAACACACAGGCATAGGCTGGGGGGCAGAGAGATAAGGGACAAAAGAAAGAGCAAGATAGAAAAGAGGATGGGAGAGGAGTGGAAAATAACCTATGTTTACAGGGATGTAGATGAAAAGGAACACCAAAGAGGTTTTATGTGGAATTAGATACGAGGATTTGAATAAAGAAATTTGGCGTAGGTATAAAGAGAAAGAGGGAGGCTAGGAGAATGTAGCAGAGGCATCACTTAGGTCACCACTGCTGATATACACAAAATTTATGCAGTGTGATGTGTGTGCAAGTGTGTGTGTGCATCTCAGGAGAGCTGGAGGAGCTTTATATAGTTTGGGCTCGCCATTAAAACATGTCTGAGGGCTGCAGGAGGCAGCTGAGCCTCTCTCAGGGGAACAGCTCACTGCCTGGGTGGATGGATGGATTTTATGAATGTTTACGTGGATGTATGGATGAATGAATGTTAGTCACACAGTAAGGTGGAATGTCAGGTATACAGTCTGATGTACACACAGTAATGTCTACCTGTCTATGGAGGTAGAAACAGGCTGTTTTATTAATATCATTCTTTGAAAAAATATGTCAGTGAGGTGAGTCCAGAAATTCTTGAAGAAATGTCAGAATATCTGTCATTCTGCAGGTTCAGAGCAGAACAACAATGTTCACTGTAGCAGCACAGTCACGTGACCCATACCAGTATGACAACAGTGGTCCATGTTTTGTGTTGATAAGTGATCCTTGATGAGTTGGGTTTTTTTTGCATTTCCAAGAGATCAATACATTTTGCTTTCAGAAACTTTTCTCTCTGCTCTCTTTTTCAGTTTCTTTTTAATATTTCAGGTGTTTTCTTTGCCAGTAATATTGGTCATCAGTTATGGCACAACAGAAAGATTTCTTCTTTCACTTTTTCAGAAAATTGTGATGAACTGTTGCCGCTTCTGCTATAATTGACCCTGCCGCCAGGATCTGATGTTAGCAGTTGTACCAAATGTGGCACACCATGTTCATATTATAAGCTTATTAACCAGCTTTTTACATCAGGAGGAGGAGGAGGAGATGGTGGTGGTGTTACTGCAAGCCAACAGCTGCTTGAGTCACACCACTTTGTATTATTTAAGGACACCTGGGTACATTTCTAGCTGTAATTGTGGCGACCAAAACAGGTATTTGAAGCCAAACCATAACGTTTCCCTTTCTCTAACCAAGTGGTTTTTGAGTTTACACCTAACCAGAGCATAAGTGCAGTGTTGTGACAAGAGAGAAATAGAAAATTCAACGTTAACAAATTTGCAACATAAAGAAAACGTTCAGTTTCAGCTTATCTGTGGTTTAGAAGAAACATACTTAGTTGACATTTATTCTGATGATTTGGTTGCTTGATTACTCATTAGATTCTCTCTCTTCAAACATCTGCCTGTCTAAAAACAACAGGTACAAACAGCATGATCCAGAGGTTGACTCACTTATCTGACATCTGTCACCCCTTCTGTATTTTGGATTCATATTCCGTCTCTGTTTTCTGATCTGACCGAGCGGATCATGTACATGTGGGTATGAAGGTCTCTCCTCCCTGTTCAGCCCAACAGACCTGACACATGACCTGCCTTGCTCATCATTCATGCACAACCGCGTACACCCTACCCAATCTGTTACAAAGTACAACCAAGCCTATTGTATTGTCACTGATAATGATGTTGTCTGTAACGACGTATTGAGGTCATTCTCTGCCATCTCCTCTTTTTTGACATCTGTGTCTGTGATGTGAGATATTCTCTGATTTCTCCCCTCTGATTTAATTATGACTTCTGGTTCGACTGAGGCACTCGAAGACTTCCTGTCAACATTTAAAAGCAGATGGAGAGGCCGTTGGGGCTCTGTTGAAAAGATAAAAGTTACAAAGAAAATGTTATTTTTATTGACGACGATTGACTGTTAAATGCTTTTATCAGCCGGCATGTTTACATATTTTCAGTGTAGGTGAGGATATGCTGGTGTGAGCAGGTCTTCCAGCTGGTTTTAGAGGTAGATTCAGGAGTGCTGCTAATCTACCTGAAAGCTCTGAGATGAGAGAAAAGCTGCACATTCACATCCCCTACAATAGCGACCACGATTACAGTGACACACTTTCCCTCAACAATGACTGCCTAGCACTTGACCCACTTTTTTTTGTGCATCTGTAAAAGGGTGCAAAAGTCCATCCAACAACCACCAATCCAGGCGCAGTTCCTGTAACCTCACAGCAACATGGTACTACACGTGCAGCTCTCCTCAGAATCATGTCTGACATCTCAAGACTCCCAGCAGCTCTGGGTCACCCAGGGGCTAGCCAATCAGGGAGCTAGTGGTAAAGTCCTCACCAGACCCCCCTGGCAGAACCAGGCAGCATAACAGTGTATCATCTTAATCAGACAGACATCTGGAGAGAGTCTGGAGCTCCTACATTCATCTGTCCTGCCACTGTGGTTTTATGAATGGTGAAAATATCTGTTATGGTTGCCCCTTAAACCCAACACAACACCTTGTTTGATCCGAATTAGCGCACACTCAGGGGAGCGAAGGGAGAGTCCCACTGGCTCTCTTTATTTCTCCCTCAGAGGTGATTTATGGAAACGATCAGCACTTAGAAGCTTCGTGCTTTGGAGTCAGACGTCTAGATGTATCAGCTCAACCATGCATGTGTGTTGTGCGTATTATCGCCTGTGTCTGTGTGTATGATTGAATGCCTGATTCTGTGAGATGCACTGTAGCTGGCACCTGCTGGTGCACTTTTATGGGATTGACCTCTCAGACACACTCTCGCTGTGCTCCAGATGCAGGTTTAGTGCACTCACTACGTCGGTGGTAGTGAGATGGAAAAATGGTGTGCACAGCCTGACGCAGAACAGTTTGTGGAAGCATTGTGCAAACACTCTCATTCACTGATACAGACCCTGTTTTTGTGATTAAAAGGGTAGTTCTTGTCATGATTCTGTGTGTTTTGTGTGATTTCCTGTTTTATTTTGAAGTTCCGTCCTCTGTGTGAATATTTTTCTCCCCTTTTCTGCGTCCACCTGTGTCTTGTTTGTAGTCAGCCTTTGTGTGTATGTACTCTGCGTGCTCCTGGATGTATCGGTCAGTCCAGTGGAATTGTCCTGTGTCAATCACCTGTGTATCACCTAAGTCTGTCCCTGAGTCTTCCAGTGTCTTCCGTTTCTCCTCATGCCAACCTTTTCCCTGTCTCAGTGTCTGCTTAACAACCACCTACAAATTGTAACAGTTCTATTTTTGCTTGAAATGTATTTTTAGTTGAAGGGTTTAATAAATAGCATTGCATTCCCGATAACACTGTCTCACAATGGATGTTTGGGGAAAAAGGGGTCAAAATCCATATAGAACCAGATAGCGTCTTTTTTATTCCACCCATCTTCTTTGTAGCCCATATTGCAATGCAAATCCACCACCAACAGTTTGGTGGGAGATTTGGGTGTGTTACACTAGTCGCAGCTAATGTAGCGTTGAGCCACAGCCCCAAGCAGAGACGAGCAGCGAGCTCCAGAGGTGCGGTGGTCTCACTGCTTTCTAACTCCACAACCCAAGATTTGCTCATTTGTAAACTTCTCCAGGCCCAACTGATACCGCCCCAGGTCTCACTTGAGGCAGTTTATCCACAGGGCTCTCTAGAGCCACACAATGTTTTCTTTCACATTTGCAGTCATACTTTCTAACACCTACAAACAGTTGAATCTCCCTATTTTTAACCTTTTCTCTCACCGTGCTCCCGATTGGTAATTTCTCACATTAATCTCCTGATTTCATGGTGATAGATGTGTGGATGTGTGTCGGGGGTACCTGGCAACCCACCCCAGAGGCAGCGATGAATGTAGACCAACGCTCTTGCCTGAAGTGTGGCCCTCCACCCGGCTCAGCTTGCTAAAGAAAAAAGAAATACGCTTCCAGATTTTTCACTCTACCTGGTGTATGACTTTCCCCTTTATTGACATTTGCCTCCTGCCTCCTCACACACTCTCTCACATGGTGAATTGTATGCAGCAGGGATGAGGATATAATTTGGCCTTGTTGGTGTTCGACATCGATTGTGCCTGTGATTGCATTTACTGTTATTTTCATATATGCAGAACCTTTAATAAGAACATTTGTCATGAACGTCGTGCCCTCCAGCAACCACTTGGGACCAATCACTGCAATTAAAAATTCCATTATTGGGTAGACGAAATTGATTGCTGGAATCTAATGGGAATTTAATTAATTATACATTTTCATTTGAGCAGCTCAAAAGGAGGGGGCAAGATAAGCTTTTTAAATGAAAACGCTGCATCATTCCTCCATGTTTCATAAGAAAATGGAACCAGTAGTTTTTTTTTTGATCTTTGCAAAGTTATGAACGGTTCCATGGGCCCGTCTGTTTCATCAGTGTTGCGTGTAATTAACACATTCAGCATTGGTAATGGGTTAGACAAGGTTGTGTTTGCAAGTATATTCCCATTTCATTTACATATTAAAATGAATTGTGTCTGTAGAGCATTTTATAACTGTTTGTTTATCTCTATTTGTAAGCCTTCCCAAAGGCTAACAGCCAATTTGCTGTCAATTTCCTTTTCAAATATCAGTTACTCTGACTGTCTCACTGGATCGGCGCGACAACAGCAACATGTTTCTCTAGGCACCTGGCACATAACACTGCACTCGTTAAGCCCATCTGCCTCCCTGAGCCTCCTCTTTACTCCTTCAGCTGTCGACTATCACCTCAGCGTACATCCTCAGTTTATCTCCTTTCCTTTCCTTTCCTTTCCTTTCCTCTCCTTTCCTTTCCTTTCCTTTCCTTTCCTTTCCTTTCCTTTCCTTTCCTTTCCTTTCTTTTCCTGTCCTTTCCTTTCCCTTCCTTTCACTTTTTCCCTTTATTCTGTTGCATCTCTCCTCTTTTTCTGGTTGTCTGGGGCTCTTTCAGTCCCATACATCGCTGTCTTCTGTCTGACAGCCTCGGAATGGAAACAAAAGAGAGGGTAGAAGATGGAGGGAGAGGGATAAAACAGCAGAAAGCCAAGTGAAGTCATACTTTCAGCATCGCTGTTTTTTTTCCTCTACTCTTCCTCACTTTGCTGTCCTCTCTTTTGCTTAATGTTTGAAAGAGCTTTTATTCCACAAATTCTCTGCGCTCTCATGAATAACACATGAGCATCAGCGGCAAACTCTCTCCCTTTTGCTTTATACCCACCCTATTCTGCTCTCTCTAAAACACACACACACACACACACACACACACACACACACACACACACACACACACACACACACACACACACACACACACACACACACACACACACACACACACACACACAGATACACCCTCTTACACACACTTCACTCACAGATGGCCTGGTCCAGGTCATTTCCTCTGTGGATGGAGGATAACTGGATTTGCCAGTCTGTTGTGTTCTGTTGCTCTGACAGATCTGTTTATGGAGAGAAAAAGGCAAAAACACAAGCAGCTAATAAACTGAAGCGTGTGTGTGTGTGTGTGTGTGTATGTGTGTGGAAATCCTTGAGGACTTCCACGTCTGCAGCAACAGAACCCCTATTGATGGTCACACTGCCCCACAGTTCAGCTATAGTGGTAGTAGTTAATAGCATATCAACCACCTTGTGACAGTATAATGTTTAGTTAATGTGTTTAGCAGATTATTCCATTATGGCTCTCTGTGTTTTGCTGAGGGGACGTAATGGTGTTATTTCTCATTTCTGTCGCTGTGTGCGGTTACCATTTCTTCCTGCTTTATGTGCACACAGTCATCCATGCACGTTATATTACTCTGCTGAAAAGCTATTTACCCATCAAGTCTGATAGAGTTTCCAGAGAAACTGCTCGCGCCGTTTAGAACTCAGATATGTCATTTTGCAGAAAATGTTTCAGTCTTGGAAAAGTAAATGTGCTGCATGCCTTTCATGGGGAATGAATGAAAGTTCCCCAGCGGGAGCTTTGGATCCATAAAACACTTTTTGCAACTAGAAGGGAGCTGTTTGGCTGTGGTGGTTGTCTTTTGTCTTTTCATGTAATGTATTTCAGGCTAGAAGTTTCTTGTCAATTGAACACCCACAGATTACATTACATTGTTCCTCTTCAAAGTGTTTATCTGCACACAGCAGGAGTGTCCTTTTTCAGCAGTCTGCTCATGGAAGCTACCTGTCTGTGCATTCAAACCTGGAAGGAGAAACTAGCGTCTGGCAAAGGCAGGCATTATGTTTAGATTCAGCATTTAGCAGGTGTGTGTTTCTGTATATGTGGTAGATCCAGGTCCGCCTGTGGAAGTGAGTGTTGCACGGAAATAACCAAGTTGGCCAATTAACTGAGCGTGAAGTCACCAGCCCACACAGCCCCGTTGCAATTTTAATGCCCCCACGCTTCAAAATAAACACATTCAGGGTCGGGCGCACTCGCACACACACACGCACGTCTCCAAACTAAACAAACCATTAAAGTTAACTATCCTTCCCCAGGGTGTCGTCTGTCGGGAGGTGCTGAAACATAACATATTTCATGTTTTTGACTTAAGCTGTCAGTCAGCTCCCAGCTTTTCTGTAAGCTGCCCTGTTCCAGTCTGAGATCATGGATCAACCAACAGACAGGGAGACACAAGAAGACAGACAGGCCTGCGCTGCTGGAGATTTTCTCTTTTATGATTCAAACATGGAAGGGCATGCTGTGAAAAACTCATTTAGACATCATAACGTCACTGCTTAACATCTGTAATTAGAGGGGTGGACACCTACTTATCACAGCTCCGCTTCCTTTGTTATCTGCCTTACATGGCTCGATGGATGCTCAAAAAATTGACCCGTCGTATTCATGGATGCGTGATCGGTGGATATGCTGTGTGTGCCAGGTGGACACAGGACTAGTTGAATTCGGATTGATTACTATTTGTCCTCAGAGCACCTGCTTAACCACACACACACACGCACACACTCCTATGTGGCTGTGGATGAATTCCCAGTCCTATGTTTGAGCTGCATTACAAATGCATATGTAGTGTTTAGAGTGGCACAGAGCTCCTTTCATATGGAGATGTGTCTGACGAGTCCAGGCCTCGACCTGCCATTGCCTATCTGGAACAGCATTACACCCACAGCTGCCCCCTCTGTCTTTAATATACGTCTTATCCCTCCTCGTTTCTTCCTCTGTTTGGCTCTTCTTCTCTAACCATTAACAATATACGTAGCAGAGAAACTTCTATTAATGGTGGTGACAGTGATGCTGTCCTAATTTGTTTGCCTTTGTTGGTCGCCTCGATACTAAATGAATGCTTTTAGATTCAAGGGCTGTGAATAGGGCCGTGCATTATAGAAAATGTAAATGCACTGTTAAGAGAAAATGAGAAGAGAAGCGCTCCCAGACAACTGGGGCGACTTCGTTTTTCTAGTCTGCCAGCAGATAAATATGATGGAGATGAATGTCAGCGAGGCTCATTGTTTGGCTGCCATGGGAGGTGTATGCGACTCATCATGTATGTCAGTGTGTGTCGCGGGTGTGTGCGCACACTAATCTTATGCACGCTCCGAGCTCGAGTCTGATTGTCAGTCTGACGTGATCTCACCTTTGTCTGAGGGAGGAGAATGGAGGAAGCGTGGGGGTGGGGGGGCAGAAGTAGAGCAGCGTGAATGTGAGAAAGACAAAGATTTGGAAGAAGTTTAAGAGGAAGCAGGAAGCTCTGATCAAGCCTTTGTCGGAGGTTCGTGTGTGTGTGTGTGTGTGTGAGCATGTGCGAGTGTCAGACGGAACAAGGGAAAGAAGCCTTGCCATGACAATATATCCGTTGCTTAGCAGGTGCAGTCTGACCTGCCACACTCCCGCCCCCCCACCTGCATCTCTCTTTTTTTTGCTCCATCTTTTCTCTCTGCCAAACAAAGGCAAGGAAGTCTGCTCCTCCTGATGTCAGGCTGAACAAAGGCACCGGATGAAACGCTCCTCTGTTGTAGCTTTGCCTTTTATGTGCACACTACTTCAAAACACATTTCACTCTTACTTTCACTTCCATGTCTATATATATATATATATGTATATATATATATATATATATATATATATATATATATATATATATATATATATGTATATATATATATATATATATATACAATCTATATATATCCTGCACTGTCAGAGTGCATATGCC
>NC_051043.1:11193309-11203309 GCF_904848185.1 Acanthopagrus latus | reverse complement strand
TCCAGTGATTTTTGCAAATCTTATCCTCCTTCTTAACACTTGCAAATAGATTCCTACTGTGTTCATCATCAACAGAGATTTTACCATCACAACATTGTTTCTCAACTGGGTCAGCAGGATCAGACAGGCGGAGTTGAAGAGAGGGACTTAAGCTCACATTATTCTTTTCAACGGCGGTGTTATCCCACAAAGGCGTGATGTTTGAACCAACAGCTCCCGTAATGGAGAGAGATGATGAAAGTGTGATGGGGGCGAGTGGGAAAGAGGGAAAGTAGCAGCACGATAAAGACGGAGAGGGCAGGAGGAGAGAGGTGAGGCCTGCGTCTGAGCACCACTCCTGGGAACCTAAATGCTTCCTCATCAGTAAACAGTGAATAATTCATCTAGTTACCATAGAGAGCACACTCACTTACACACGTATCTGCGTGTGCACGAACACACGCACGCACTCCCGCTGCAAAAATCATATTCACGTCACAGACAGGCCATTTTTACAGCAGACAGACAGGCCGGTCCAGTGTGGAGCTTTTATTATTCACTAGCTTATGAACTCTGCGGGACCCTTCACTCTTTGACTGTCTGCACGTGTGTGCATGTGCACAGTGTTGTGTGTATTTGCGGCATGTCGGGGTTTCATTTTTCTGGATCTGCGAGGGTGAAAAGGAGGACAAGGAAGAGAGGCACGCAATATTCCCCTCTCCGTAACCCTGAGGCGCATGCACGCACACGTGCACACGCAAACACAGAAATGGCTCAAACAGATGATGGAGGGTTGAATGCTACAGAAACAAATATATAGTCACCCATTTCTCAGGACCTCCTGTGTGTTTTACAGCAACTTAACTATTGATCCGGGGTTACACAAACACCAGTTTCTCACATATGCATATATACATACGCAACACACCCTCTTGCATACACACTGTCGTTCACACACAGACAGCAGGGAGGCCGTGTGAGAGGTGCGATTCATTCCAGCTCACACGCGTGTCTTTAATTCATATTTGTCGTGTGTAATGACTGGATGTCTTAGCGGAATACTGCTGTGTGCTGCAGAATAAAAGAACAATATTTTATTTCATTTCCATAACTCAAGCCTGTGAATTATTATTATGCTAATGCTGTCGGGGAGCCGCCGCGACTGTGCGCTAAGGTGCCAGCCTCGCTTTTTTTATGAACTGAGAGCAACACACGGTGAGACACAATGAGCGGCGGAATAATCAGTGGTAAACTGTTTACAAAAGCTGCTTGTGCCGCTGTTTGCTCCCATTATTTGATCGCAGCAGTATTTCACATTTAAAACAAAACCAAATATGAGGCAGAGGGCTGTGACATGGTAATGAGGTACAGGAGGAGGAAATGGGTTTTGTCTCTGGGTAATTTCAGCCCTGCCTGCGTCCCTGTGTGTGTGTGTGTGTGTTGTGTGTGAGATGACTGATGCGTCTGACCATAACCTCTGCCCCTGAATGCTATGGACACCTGTCTTCCCACGCAAGATCCTCCTGTTCAATGCAGGCCTGATTTATTAGACCCCAAGGGCTCCCTCTCCCTCTGTCTTGCTTTCTCTGTCTGTCTCCCTCTTTCTCTCTCTCACTCTCTGACACACACACTCCACATATATACAGACAACCCTCATCCTGAAGGGCCATAGAGAGAAAAAGAGAGAAATGGCTCCTGTCATTTTTCCTCTTTTAACTGGGGCTCTGCAGCGGTCTCTGTCACAGAGCCCCCGAGGGGAGGACATCAAACAAAGGAAAAACCTTTCACACTTTATTGTCTTTTACCACAGAGAGCTCATATCTCTTTTCTCACACTGTCTTACACTTCTCTCATATTCTTCCCATTCATCTTCTCCCCCCTTCTCCTCAGTCCCTGTACATCTTTTTTCTATCTATATTTTATAAAGTTTGACGTTTTGACAATGCCCTTTGAGCGTGCCAGCTTGTCAAAAACACAGAGAGGGCAAAGAGGGAAAAAAAAGGTGGAAGACATTTTGATCTGGAGAAGACAGCGGTGGACGTCCGTCTCCGCACTCCGTCAATTCAGGGGGATTTTTGAAGAGCGGAGGGGCAGGCAGGAAGTCTCACCTTAACACCTGAACTTCACATGTTGACAATGTGCAAATAGCGCTTCAAGCATCACACAACAATAAATCACTCTAACCAAAGACATCTGTAGAATCGTGTTGACGTTACTCATGTTGCGTAAGGCCTCTCATACTCACATCTTGTCAGGGACTAAAATTACTCAAGAGACGTGACAAATGGGGTTTCCGGATTGTCATGTATGCTCACAAGTTCACACAAATTCCTGAAAAGCCACAGGTGACCACATGTGACTTACTGTACATACACCCATCTGGAAATGATCGTGTTTACATCCAAACTTGAAGCTGCTTCGCAGTCAGAACTTCAGGAGTTCTTACCATCATGCAGAATATTTACCAGATATATCATGGACTGTGGTGCTCGCTTTGTGCTCTTTCTAAATTTCTGCAGGGTTATTTAAAGTATTTTTGTCGGATTAATATTTCATTGGCGGGGATATTGGGGGACAAAAACTGCTCTGCTGGAAGTTACAGAAAACATGTTTCTCAGGAAAATGAGCAGATTGAGCTGTATTACCTACGGCTTATTAAATGAGTAATCACAACTAATTACTCAACAGCAAATGTATTTCACATTACAGTACTTTCATTACTCTCAGCATTTAAACAACTCCAAATCCATGACAGCCAAAGGTCACGTCTTCTGTATTTAAGGCATGTAGGAGTAGACATTGTGTATGTGAGGTCATCATTAAGAGCCAGTTTAATGTAAGTTGTGCTGACTGCACACAGCACCACAGTTCAAATACCCTCAAACTTTGGAAAAGCTACCTGAAAGTAGGTAGATAAAAAATGATCAACATGCACAGTAGCTTAAAAAAAAAAAAAAGATTGATTTAGGTCACATGTGGTTTCATTGAAAGACGATTAACTGCTGATCTCTGGAAAACCAACAAGGTCATTTCAACGGGTGTCTTGTTTTGAAGGTATTTTCAGTCTCCTCAAAGAATTCTTTTTTTTCCCCATCTGTTGCATGATAAGAAAATGTGTGACTGATTCATGTCCATCCAGATAGCTGGCGGGCTACCAAAGCCCAAGTCATTTAAGGCAAGCGTTGCCACTTAGCAGCCGTCATTTGCAATGATCCTACTCGGTTATTTCAGGCTAATAAGACCACGTATTTAAATGAATGGGGAGAAAGCCATAACCCCACTTAGGTCACCTGAACATAAAAACTGTATGAAACCACCAGTCAAATATGATTAAAAAACACCTCAAAATGTCAGTGACTTTGCCCCTTTTTGAAAAGGTTTTATTCTTCTGATACTCATATTCCCACTTTAACATTACCAACTTCTTTAACTGCTCAGTGCAAAATGCTGCAATGTAACGTGCCCACCAGAGCACTTGAATAAATGCAGGTTGATCTTGCACAATTTGCTGATAAATTACCCGGTTGAGCCGCTATACAGCACATGATTGGCAGCACAGACTTGTATATATAAAAATGCCTCCAGTGGTTTCTCTTTGTAATGTGCAGCCTGGTAAACTATGAACATCTTTTCATTCAGCAGATGGTTAGAAGGGTCTGTGGGGATTCTGAAGATACCTTTAGAAGAATATTACATATTTTAAAACGACCTTCAGGGTTTTTTTTTTTTTTTTTTTTTTTTAAAAAAACATCACAGGTTAATAATCTTTTAGAGAAACTGACGGTTGCCTCGCTAACTTGAACGTATGTTGATACATGCGAGGCATAAATTGCAGCTAACCTGCCCTGCAACACAACTATAAATGAGACAGCTGGTGCTCCTTCTCATGCTGTTTTTTTTCCTGTTAGTGACACAATCATGACTGTTTCTGTAGCAGCGCAATACAGCATTCACATTAGACAGTTTCTCTGGTAGTAATTTGTATTTTGAACTGGAATGCCACTGGATTGGCATCTTCAAGGGTTATACTAATCTTTGTATTTTATCCTGATTGAAGCTCATAAACATTTTGACTGAAAGAGATTTTAATCAGAACAAAAAGGTTCAAATGGATTTTTTTCTGACTTTTGTTTTAAGACAGACAGAATAGTGATAAAAATATCTTCAACCAGCTCAAGAGCAGCTTATTAAATTTTGCTAGGCTTCATGAATCTTACATCGTGATGTTATCATACTGAGTTTTTCACTTGTAACTTATTAATGCTTTTATCAATAATGTGAAATAACTGTCCTGTAAGAGAGTAAAATACTGTGAAACTACCATTTGTATAGAATACCCTTGATGTGTGTGTCTTTGTGTGTGTGCGCTGCATGCAATGTTACAGAAAACTCACACACAGCGTGTTGTGTTCTTACTGACAGACTAGCTGATCATGTAACAGCTATACACTCACCCACCAACCACATGAGACATAAGCCCACAGAGTATTTTTCCACAGTAAATCACACACACGTACACAAACACACACATTCAGTAGGGTCAGGGCAGAGGTTAACACAAATGGCTCGGAGCGACCTTCTTCTGAGGTAACTGTCTCTCTGTGGACCTCCTGCCCTTTTGCAGCCAGCAGAAATTCTCCTGGAGAAGAAGCTCACAGCATCATTATTTTCATCTTCGGTGCAGGAGACGAAGCGCTTCAGGAAGCAAATGGCTCGACGCAGCTGGTATCTTCTGATCTGAGTTGGGGGTAGGCTAATCAATACCATTGAGAGAGATCAATCCTGCTGTGTGTCTCTCGGTGGTTTTCACACTGTGCGTTTAAATGTGTGTGTGTGCCATTTCCCAGGTGGTTATGGTGCTGGACCTAATGGTATTTGGACCTCCCAATGACAGCTGTTAGCAGCTACATTCTGCCTAAACACTGAGCTTGACGCAATCTGATGGCTGCTGGAGACTGGACACACATAGTGTGTCTGTGTGAGTGTGCGTTAGTGCTTTCTTGTCCTTGTGCATGAATGTTCGGAGAAATGTGTCCATGAACACATTTGTGTATGTGTGTAAGAGTTGTACCCAGGTGCACTGCCTCGAGGTTGGTGGGCTGAGAGGAGGGTGTGTGTGTGTGTGTGTGTGTGTGTGTGTGTGTGTGTGTGTGTGTGTGTGTGTGTGTGAAGGGATGACAGGAAGTGTCAGGAGGATTCCTCTCTCAAAATCCCAAAACACGAAATAAGGTCAAATTCAAAATATCGTGTCAGAAGAAAAGAATGGGAGAAGTATGAGGGCTGGGAGGTATTTTTATGTAAATTACGATCCTCCGACAAATTAGAAATCTAGCACTGAAACAAGAAATTTCTGTAACTCGGTCTCAGGACAACACACAAGCTGCACTAAACAGATCTTTTGTTCATGTGATGAGCAAAATTGCAACTCTTTCCACTGATTCTTTATTCATGCTGCTCTGTCCCCAGGAAGAATATTTATTGTGTGTTTACTTGGTCAAACACACATTTAGAAAATGCATCAAAATCACATTCTATTTTATTTGTTCTCATGGACCGAGAGAAGGGCCCATGAAATGAATGCCTACGGGCGCTGAAATGTGTGTCATTAACTGCAGTGTTTTTGCACAGATGCAGTGTTAAACATTAAGGAATAAGGCTATAAAACCCTGTGTGTGGCTTTGACTGCTAAATCTTAGATGTGTACAGAGCTTGCATAAATAAACCCTTTCTTTCAAGCATATTTGTTTTATGATACTTGAAACAATGGCTTAAAATTTGCCCAACAAATTCATGAAGGCAGAACTGAAAAGAAAGGTAGAGGGGATAATGAGAACACTGCTTAAATGAGACAGAGACAAAGCGACACAAAGCAGTGGAGACACCTGCGAGGCCCTCCACCTCCCCAGCTCTGTAATTCCGTTTAGCCCTCTGGTGATTGGGCGTGTGTGTGGGTGTGAATACGAGCTTGTAAAATAACGGGAGAGCGGCCACTCACACACACACACACACACACACACACACACACACACACACACACACACACACACACACACACACACACACAGGCAGACACAATGGTGTCTGAATATTTCTCAACACTCTGGCCTTGAGGAAAGCAGGATAAATCATGTACGCAAATATTTGGTCCGCAGCCTGAGGTTCCATCTGAATAAGCCATCAGTTGGAACTGGATGACGTGTGAACATGAATGTGTCTGTTTTTGCTTTGTGGCTCGGTTTATTTGTGCAGATACACGAACAGTATGTTTTTCCAAGAACTTGTCAGAAAACATAGAGGAGATCCTTTCAAAAATTTGGAAGCTTAAGGAAGCCTGACAGAGATAAAAGGGAGAGTGTGTGCTGTTAGCCTGTCACTTCGGATGGAACAAATGATAATCAGTAATAATACGTGACGTGAAAACGGGGGGAAATATGCAAATGATGCATGTTTTATGAAAAATGCATGAAACAAAATAGTTTCTTTAAATCTGCTAAATCTGCTGTCGACCCCAGCTGTTAAACTCCTTTGGATTTAACATGCATTACAAATTGGTCTCAATTAATTAGAACTTCTTATTATCATATTGCATCAATTCTTCATGCTGATAAATGGGCAGTCATCAGTGTTCATTTCTGTGGCCTTTTAAACAGAGTTAAATGAAAAAATCTGGCAGGAAAATCATACCTGATGGATGACGTCTTTAGAACTTTGATCGTGGAGTCGTGTGTTACTTTCATTAATCTGCACCGCTTTTAATCTTTCATGACTGTAACAAAAAACAGGCATTTTGACTTCAGTACAATAGTAGGTATGATAAACAAAACCTAAAATTAAAATGTATGATTCGGGGTCTCACACTGTCCCTGCTGATATGTTATTTGTAATTCCTGCTAAACCAGTGTTCAGTCTATCACAATATATTTTTTTTATTATGCAAATATTAATTTTAAGCAGTTTCAGTGTTTTGTCTTGTTTTGTTTTGTTTACTCAAGAGGGAACACTGACCCAAATTGTACCACAACTTTTATTTCCACAGTTGTTTCAGGATATTTCTCGGCAGATTGTTGTGAAATGAGTTTTGGACACTGCACCCCACCCTTCACCCACCCGGCCTAGGTGGGCCTGTCTGCAGGGTGCCAAACAGGGTGTCTGTGGCCAGTGATGTGAATTGACATGCTGTTTAAAAATGGATCTGTCTAAATTATTCAGTCTGTTATTTTAGTGTCAGCATTCAATGCTGATGTCTCGTTGTCACGGAAACATAGTCCCATGATCCCGGACTCACAGCTGAGTCCCCCAGATGAAAAAAAAGGGGGGGGGGACAAGAGTGCACCAGCCCGGTCATTTCCACAGAAAATTAGGTGAAAGTAAACATGGTCACTCTAAATCACAATATGAACAAGAATAAAACATCTTCCTGGGGAGTAAGAGACTATTTTTATTGGACCACTAGCTGTGAGGTGTTACATAGGGCCCACAAAAATGATATAAAACGTTACGTGGTGAATTCTGCCAGTAGGGTGTAGTTGAAACACAACACTTGCTTGGAACTGATGAATACACATAGGAGGTTCTCTGGCTCTGTCTGTCTGTCTGTCTCTGTCTGTGTCTCTTTTTCAAACACACACACGCACACACACACACACACACACACACACACACACACACACACACACACACACACACACACACACACACACACACACACACACACACACAAACACAGGCTGTGTCGGTCAGGCTTTATGGATCTCCTGTGAGACATGAACACATGGAACAGTCATCTAGCCTCCAGCTGCTGTTGTGGAGTTTCTCTCCATCTCCCACCGAGGTCCTCTGTGATGAGAGGGTGCATCTGGGGGCTGGCACTCACTCACTGGACACTTGTCTGCAAGAAAGTAAAAAACTCCTTTGCATTGTCAGGAAGCTTTCCACGTGCATTTGTCTGCATTCCTGAAGGTCTTTGTGTGTGTCTGTGTGTGTGTACGGTAAATACGTCTTTGGGAGCAGTCAGGCTGTAGAGAAAGAGAAACGGCTGTGAGAACAGCTGGGGAATCAGACGGCGATTCTCTCTTCAGCCTAAACGCTGGGATTTACACACTGTCCAAAGCCCAGACACACACCGTCCTCCTGTGCCAAGATGAACATGCATATGCATGCAATCGTGCACATATACACACAAAGGACTCTTCCACTTGCACAGATTGCCTCATACATTTCAGGTCATTTCATCATCTGTTAGTCATTTTTCATCCTAAGCTCTTCACCTTAAACAAACAACCATATTACACCCATTGATTTATTCACAAAGGAAGAGAGAGAGAGAGAGAGAGAGAGAGAGAGAGAGTTGTGTACAAATTGGTTCTTGTTCAAGCAGCTTACTTTTGATATAATGTGCTGCTACCTACTGCCTCAGTTCATTACACACTCACTCAGCAGCATTTTAAGCCCTATTTAACCAGACAAATTGAGAAACTCAGCACTGGTTCTTTTTTCCAGATGCAGGAATGCGCAGATGATGCGCACATTCGCACTGGGGGATGTCCAGCCAAGCCATTATCCAACATGTTGAGATGCTCGCACAAAGAGCTGACATGACACTTCAGTTTCACTTTAACTGTCGAGTGTTTACAGTCCCAAAAAATAGTTACACATAATAAATGTTTCAGTCGTCACATGAGAGGCTTAGCGCCACAAGGCTCAGGACTGCCTGCCAGTCAGGATATGTTAATTCCCGCAGCAGCCATTTGGAGACATACACGCAGCCTGCTGTCTTCGCAGTGTGACTCCAAATCCCGCCATCCCTGTCGTGCTTTCATCCCTACCTGTCAGCAGATGAGAGCTCCATACACCTGCGGAAACCTGCGTTGGCGTGTGTATGTGGTTGTATGTTTGTGTGTGCCCACTGAGGAGCTTGCTGTGCAAGCATATTCACAGCCAGCATTTCTGACAAGCCTAATGAATCTCGAGAGAACCGCTACCTGCCAACTCTTTCTTGTTCTGTCTTGTCTTCATTGTTCTCTCACTCTGTTTTTCTCCTTCTTGTTTTCTTTCCTCCTGTTCCCCCCCTCCTCCCCACTTCGCTGTTTGTCTGCCTAAACCGACGCTGCCTCGCTCACCGCGGTGGGTTTCTGCCTCCATCAGCTAACAAGCCTCCTTTATCTGTTCTGGGTACACGTATTACACATCCCCATTAACCCCCAAGGAAGGAAATGGTCCGAGGGAGACCTTACTGTTCATGATGCGGACTAGATGCACTTCTCTCAGAACAACGCCGATTGATCACATTGTTAGTTAAACTTCTGCTGTGTGTGTATGTGTGTGTGAGAGAGGGAACCTCCTTCAAGAGAGGAGGCTTTAATTATACTTACCCATGCTGTATTAGTCATGCCTCAGCTCAGCTTGTCTATCCAAAATCCATTACCTATGCCTGAGAGGGCCTTGTTAGTTCACAACTGAGTGCTAATTACACAACATTATGATACATAGGCCTCATCTTGCTGTAATCACAGTAATTAGGGAAATAAAGTCGGCCTACACGAGCAAGCAGGCAGAAGACGCTCAACTGAGGAGAACAAAAGATCTAAATTCACTCGGTCTAGCCGCCACCTTAAACGTCCTTCAAAATACACACACACACACACACACACACACACACACACACACACACACATTTATATACATATCTCTGTTGTCAGTTGGTTAGAAAGTTGTGACTGCTTCACTGATCTGTTGCCTCGCATGAACCGAGGGGGAGCGTGCACACACAGAGCATGAGTAATGAAACGCTTCACACTCATTTGGCTTTTGCACTTCAAATGAGATTGGCACGGCGCAGTGTCTAAAACACAACCATTAGATCTATAATGACTCCACAGCCTACTCCCCCGTGGACTGACTGACACACACGCACACACACACACACACACACACACACACACACACACACACACACACACACACACACACACACACAGCCCCCCAAATAGTCTATGTATTATGCATTCCACCCATCTGCCAC